>NC_134488.1:47822646-47918646 GCF_040206685.1 Ascaphus truei | reverse complement strand
TCCTTCTCGCCTACTCCTTCCCCTGCTCCTTCTCTCCTACTCCTTCCCTCTCCTTCTCGCCTACTCCTTCCCTCTCCTTCTCGCCTACTCCTTCCCTCTCCTTCTCGCCTACTCCTTCCCTCTCCTTCTCGCCTACTCCTTCCCTCTCCTTCTCGCCTACTCCTTCCCTCTCCTTCTCGCCTACTCCTTCCCTCTCCTTCTCTCCTACTCCTTCCCTCTCCTTCTCTCCTACTCCTTCCCTCTCCTTCTCTCCTACTCCTTCCCTCTCCTTCTCTCCTACTCCTTCCCTCTCCTTCTCTCCTACTCCTTCTCTCTCCTACTCCTTCCCTCTCCTTCTCGCCTACTCCTTCCCTCTCCTTCTCGCCTACTCCTTCCCTCCCCCTCTCCTTCTCTCCTACTCCTTCCTCTCCTTCTCTCCTCTCCTCTCCTTCTCTCCTACTCCTACTCCTTCCTCTCCTTCTCGCCTACTCCTTCCCTCTCCTTCTCGCCTACTCCTTCCCTCTCCTTCTCGCCTACTCCTTCCCTCTCCTTCTCGCCTACTCCTTCCCTCTCCTTCTCGCCTACTCCTTCCCTCTCCTTCTCGCCTACTCCTTCCCTCTCCTTCTCGCCTACTCCTTCCCTCTCCTTCTCGCCTACTCCTTCCCTCTCCTTCTCGCCTACTCCTTCCCTCTCCTTCTCGCCTACTCCTTCCTCTCCTTCTCGCCTACTCCTTCCCTCTCCTTCTCGCCTACTCCTTCCCTCTCCTTCTCGCCTACTCCTTCCCTCTCCTTCTCGCCTACTCCTTCCCTCTCCTTCTCGCCTACTCCTTCCCTCTCCTTCTCGCCTACTCCTTCCCTCTCCTTCTCGCCTACTCCTTCCCTCTCCTTCTCGCCTACTCCTTCCCTCTCCTTCTCGCCTACTCCTTCCCTCTCCTTCTCGCCTACTCCTTCCCTCTCCTTCTCGCCTACTCTTCCCTCTCCTTCTCGCCTACTCCTTCCCTCTCCTTCTCGCCTACTCCTTCCTCTCCTTCTCGCCTACTCCTTCCTCTCCTTCTCCTACTCCTTCCTCTCCTTCTCTCCTACTCCTTCCCTCTCCTTCTCTCCTACTCCTTCCCTCTCCTTCTCTCCTACTCCTTCCCTCTCCTTCTCTCCTACTCCTTCTCCTACTCTCCTCCTTCTCTCCTACTCCTTCCCTTTCCTTCTCGCCTACTCCTTCCCTCTCCTTCTCGCCTACTCCTTCCCTCTCCTTCTCGCCTACTCCTTCCTCTCCTTCTCGCCTACTCCTTCCCTCTCCTTCTCTCCTACTCCTTCCCTCTCCTTCTCTCCTACTCCTTCCCTCTCCTTCTCGCCTACTCCTTCCCTCTCCTTCTCGCCTACTCCTTCCTCTCCTTCTCGCCTACTCCTTCCCTCTCCTTCTCGCCTACTCCTTCCCTCTCCTCTCGCCTACTCCTTCCCTCTCCTTCTCGCCTACTCCTTCCCTCTCCTTCTCGCCTACTCCTTCCCTCTCCTTCTCGCCTACTCCTTCCCTCTCCTTCTCGCTACTCCTTCCCTCTCCTTCTCTCCTACTCCTTCCTCTCCTTCTCTCCTACTCCTTCCCTCTCCTTCTCTCCTACTCCTTCCCTCTCCTTCTCTCCTACTCCTTCCCTCTCCTTCTCTCCTACTCCTTCCCTCTCCTTCTCTCCTACTCCTTCTCTCCACTCCTCTCCTTCTCTCCTACTCCTTCCCTCTCCTTCTCGCCTACTCCTTCCCTCTCCTTCTCGCCTACTCCTTCCCTCTCCTTCTCGCTTACTCCTTCCCTCTCCTTCTCGCCTTCTCTTCCCTCCTTCTCGCTCCCTCTCCTTCTCGCCTACTCCTTCCCTCTCCTTCTCGCCTACTCCTTCCCTCTCCTTCTCTCCTACCTTCCCTCTCCTTCTCTCCTACTCCTTCCCTCTCCTTCTCTCCTACTCCTTCCCTCTCCTTCTCTCCTACTCCTTCCCTCTCCTTCTCTCCTACTCCTTCCCTCTCCTTCTCTCTCTCTCTCCTACCTCCTCCTTCACTCCTTCCCTCTCCTACTCCTTCCCTCTCCTTCTCTCCTACTCCTTCCCTCTCCTCTCTCCTACTCCTTCCCTCTCCTTCTCTCCTACTCCTTCCCTCTCCTTCTCCTACTCTTCCCTCTCCTACTCCTTCCCTCTCCTTCTCCTACTCCTTCCCTCTCCTTCTCGCCTACTCTTCCCTCTCCTTCTCGCCTACTCCTTCCCTCTCCTTCTCGCCTACTCCTTCCCTCTCCTTCTCTCCTACTCCTTCCCTCTCCTTCTCTCCTACTCCTTCCCTCTCCTTCTCTCCTACTCCTTCCCTCTCCTTCTCTCCTACTCCTTCCCTCTCCTTCTCTCCTACTCCTTCCCTCTCCTTCTCTCCTACTCCTTCCCTCTCCTTCTCTCCTACTCCTTCCCTCTCCTTCTCTCCTACTCCTTCCCTCTCCTTCTCTCCTACTCCTTCCCTCTCCTTCTCCCTCCTCCCTCTCCTTCCCTCTCCTTCTCTCCTACTCCTTCCCTCTCCTTCTCTCCTACTCCTTCCCTCTCCTTCTCTCCTACTCCTTCCCTCTCCTTCTCTCCTACTCCTTCCCTCTCCTTCTCGCCTACTCCTTCCCTCTCCTTCTCGCCTACTCCTTCCCTCTCCTTCTCGCCTACTCCTTCCCTCTCCTCTCGCCTACTCCTTCCCTCTCCTTCTCGCCTACTCCTTCCCTCTCCTTCTCGCCTACTCCTTCCCTCTCCTTCTCGCCTACTCCTTCCCTCTCCTTCTCGCCTACTCCTTCCCTCTCCTTCTCGCCTACTCCTTCCCTCTCCTTCTCTCCTACTCCTTCCCTCTCCTTCTCTCCTACTCCTTCCCTCTCCTTCTCTCCTACTCCTTCCCTTCCTTCTCTCCTACTCCTTCCCTCTCCTTCTCTCCTACTCCTTCTCTCCTACTCCTTCCCTCTCCTTCTCCTACTCCTTCCCTCTCCTTCTCGCCTACTCCTTCCCTCTCCTTCTCGCCTACTCCTTCCCTCTCCTTCTCGCCTACTCCTTCCCTCTCCTTCTCGCTACTCCTTCCCTCTCCTTCTCGCCTACTCCTTCCCTCTCCTTCTCGCCTACTCCTTCCCTCTCCTTCTCGCCTACTCCTTCCCTCTCCTTCTCGCCTACTCCTTCCCTCTCCTTCTCGCCTACTCCTTCCCTCTCCTTCTCGCCTACTCCTTCCTTCTCTCCTTCTCGCCTACTCCTTCCCTCTCCTTCTCGCCTACTCCTTCCCTCTCCTTCTCGCCTACTCCTTCCCTCTCCTTCTCGCCTACTCCTTCCCTCTCCTTCTCGCCTACTCCTTCCCTCTCCTTCTCGCCTACTCCTTCCCTCTCCTTCTCGCCTACTCCTTCCCTCTCCTTCTCGCCTACTCCTCTCCTCTCGCCTACTCCTCCCTTCTCCTTCTCTCCTACTCCTTCCCTCTCCTTCTCTCCTACTCCTTCCCTCTCCTTCTCTCCTACTCCTTCCCTCTCCTTCTCTCCTACTCCTTCCCTCTCCTTCTCGCCTACTCCTTCCCTCTCCTTCTCGCCTACTCCTTCCTCTCCTTCTCGCCTACTCCTTCCCTCTCCTTCTCGCCTACTCCTTCCCTCTCCTTCTCGCCTACTCCTTCCCTCTCCTTCTCGCCTACTCCTTCCCTCTCCTTCTCGCCTACTCCTTCCCTCTCCTTCTCGCCTACTCCTTCCCTCTCCTTCTCGCCTACTCCTTCCCTCTCCTTCTCGCCTACTCCTTCCCTCTCCTTCTCGCCTACTCCTTCCCTCCTCCTTCTCGCCTACTCCTTCCCTCTCCTTCTCGCCTACTCCTTCCCTCTCCTTCTCGCCTACTCCTTCCTCTCCTTCTCTCCTACTCCTTCCTCTCCTTCTCTCCTACTCCTTCCCTCTCCTTCTCTCCTACTCCTTCCCTCTCCTCTCTCCTACTCCTTCTCTCCTACTCCTTCCCTCTCCTTCTCTCCTACTCCTTCCCTCTCCTTCTCGCCTACTCCTTCCCTCTCCTTCTCGCCTACTCCTTCCCTCTCCTTCTCGCCTACTCCTTCCCTCTCCTTCTCGCCTACTCCTTCCCTCTCCTTCTCGCTTACTCCCTTCCCTCTCCTTCTCGCCTACTCCTTCCCTCTCCTTCTCGCCTACTCCTTCCCTCTCCTTCTCGCCTACTCCTTCCCTCTCCTTCTCGCCTACTCCTTCCCTCTCCTTCTCGCCTACTCCTTCCCTCTCCTTCTCGCCTACTCCTTCCTCTCCTTCTCGCCTACTCCTTCCTCTCCTTCTCGCCTACTCCTTCCCTCTCCTTCTCGCCTACTCCTTCCCTCTCCTTCTCGCCTACTCCTTCCCTCTCCTTCTCGCCTACTCCTTCCTCTCCTTCTCTCCTACTCCTTCCTCTCCTACTCCTTCCCTCCTCTCCCTTCTCTTCCTACTCCTTCCCTCTCCTTCTCTCCTACTCCTTCCCTCTCCTTCTCTCCTACTCCTTCCCTCTCCTTCTCTCCTACTCCTTCCCTCTCCTTCTCTCCTACTCCTTCCCTCTCCTTCTCTCCTACTCCTTCCCTCTCCTTCTCTCCTACTCCTTCTCTCCTACTCCTTCCCTCTCCTTCTCGCCTACTCCTTCCCTCTCCTTCTCGCCTACTCCTTCTCTCTCCTTCTCTCCTACTCCTTCCCTCTCCTTCTCTCCTACTTCTTCCCTCTCCTTCTCTCCTACTCCTTCCTCTCCTTCTCTCCTACTCCTTCCCTCTCCTTCTCTCCTACTCCTTCCCTCTCCTTCTCTCCTACTCCTTCCCTCTCCTTCTCTCCTACTCCTTCCCTCTCCTTCTCTCCTACTCCTTCTCTCCTACTCCTTCCTCTCCTTCTCTCCTACTCCTTCCCTCTCCTTCTCTCCTACTCCTTCCCTCTCCTTCTCTCCTACTCCTTCCCTCTCCTTCTCTCCTACTCCTTCTCTCCTACTCCTTCCCTCTCCTTCTCGCCTACCTCCTTCCTCTCCTTCTCGCCTACTCCTTCCCTCTCCTTCTCGCCTACTCCTTCCCTCTCCTTCTCGCCTACTCCTTCCCTCTCCTTCTCGCCTACTCCTTCCCTCTCCTTCTCGCCTACTCCTTCCCTCTCCTTCTCGCCTACTCCTTCCCTCTCCTTCTCGCCTACTCCTTCCCTCTCCTTCTCGCCTACTCCTTCCCTCTCCTTCTCGCCTACTCCTTCCCTCTCCTCTCGCCTACTCCTTCCCTCTCCTTCTCGCCTACTCCTTCCCTCTCCTTCTCGCCTACTCCTTCCCTCTCCTTCTCGCCTACTCCTTCCCTCTCCTTCTCGCCTACTCCTTCCCTCTCCTTCTCGCCTACTCCTTCCCTCTCCTTCTCGCCTACTCCTTCCCTCTCCTTCTCTCCTACTCCTTCCCTCTCCTTCTCTCCTACTCCTTCCCTCTCCTTCTCTCCTACTCCTTCCCTCTCCTTCTCTCCTACTCCTTCTCTCCTACTCCTTCCCTCTCCTTCTCGCCTACTCCTTCCCTCTCCTTCTCGCCTACTCCTTCCCTCTCCTTCTCGCCTACTCCTTCCTCTCCTTCTCGCTTACTCCTTCCCTCTCCTTCTCGCCTACTCCTTCCCTCTCCTTCTCGCCTACTCCTTCCCTCTCCTTCTCGCCTACTCCTTCCCTCTCCTTCTCGCCTACTCCTTCCCTCTCCTTCTCGCCTACTCCTTCCTCTCCTTCTCGCCTACTCCTTCCCTCTCCTTCTCGCCTACTCCTTCCCTCTCCTTCTCGCCTACTCCTTCCCTCTCCTTCTCGCCTACTCCTTCCCTCTCCTTCTCGCCTACTCCTCCCTCTCCTTCTCGCCTACTCCTTCCCTCTCCTTCTCGCCTACTCCTTCCCTCTCCTTCTCGCCTACTCCTTCCCTCTCCTTCTCGCCTACTCCTTCCCTCTCCTTCTCGCCTACTCCTTCCCTCTCCTTCTCGCCTACTCCTTCCCTCTCCTTCTCGCCTACTCCTTCCCTCTCCTTCTCGCCTACTCCTTCCCTCTCCTTCTCGCCTACTCCTTCCCTCTCCTTCTCTCCTACTCCTTCCCTCTCCTTCTCTCCTACTCCTTCTCTTTCCTTCTCGCCTACTCCTTCCCTCTCCTTCTCGCCTACTCCTCTACTCCTTCCCTCTCCTTCTCGCCTACTCCTTCCCTCTCCTTCTCGCCTACTCTTCCCTCCTCTCGCCTACTCCTCCTCTCGCCTACTCCTTCCCTCTCCTTCTCGCCTACTCCTTCCCTCTCCTACTCCTTCTCTCCTACTCCTTCCCTCTCCTACTCCTTCTCTCCTACTCCTTCCTCTCTCCTTCTCCTCCTACTCCTTCCCTCTCCTTCTCGCCTACTCCTTCCCTCTCCTTCTCGCCTACTCCTTCCCTCTCCTTCTCGCCTTCTCCTTCCCTCTCCTTCTCGCCTACTCCTTCCCTCTCCTTCTCGCCTACTCCTTCCCTCTCCTTCTCGCCTACTCCTTCCCTCTCCTTCTCGCCTACTCCTTCCCTCTCCTTCTCGCCTACTCCTTCCCTCTCCTTCTCGCCTACTCCTTCCCTCTCCTATCTCCTACTCCTTCCCTCTCCTTCTCTCCTAGTCCTTCCCTCTCCTTCTCTCCTACTCCGTCCCTCTCCTTCTCTCCTACTCCTTCCCTCTCCTTCTCTCCTACTCCTTCCCTCTCCTTCTCTCCTACTCCTTCCCTCTCCTTCTCTCCTACTCCTTCTCTCCTACTCCTTCCCTCTCCTTCTCGCCTACTCCTTCCCTCTCCTTCTCGCCTACTCCTTCCCTCTCCTTCTCGCCTACTCCTTCCCTCTCCTTCTCGCCTACTCCTTCCCTCTCCTTCTCGCCTACTCCTTCCCTCTCCTTCTCGCCTACTCCTTCCCTCTCCTTCTCGCCTACTCCTTCCCTCTCCTTCTCTCTACTCCTTCCCTCTCCTTCTCTCCTACTCCTTCCCTCTCCTTCTCTCCTACTCCTTCCCTCTCCTTCTCCTACTCTTTCTCTCCTACTCCTTCCCTCTCCTTCTCTCCTACTCCTTCTCTTTCCTTCTCGCCTACTCCTTCCCTCTCCTTCTCGCCTACTCCTTCCCTCTCCTTCTCGCCTACTCCTTCCCTCTCCTTCTCGCCTACTCCTTCCCTCTCCTTCTCGCCTACTCCTTCCCTCTCCTTCTCGCCTACTCCTTCCCTCTCCTTCTCGCCTACTCCTTCCCTCTCCTTCTCGCCTACTCCTTCCTCTCCTTCTCGCCTACTCCTTCCCTCTCCTTCTCGCCTACTCCTTCCCTCTCCTTCTCGCCTACTCCTTCCCTCTCCTTCTCTCCTACTCCTTCCCTCTCCTTCTCTCCTACTCCTTCCCTCTCCTTCTCTCCTACTCCTTCCCCTCTCCCTTCCTCTCTCCTACTCCTTCCTCTCCTTCTCTCCTACTCCTTCCCTCTCCTTCTCTCCTACTCCTTCCCTCTCCTACTCCTTCTCTCCTACTCCTTCCCTCTCCTTCTCTCCTACTCCTTCCCTCCTCCTTCTCTCCTACTCCTTCCCTCTCCTTCTCGCCTACTCCTTCCCTCTCCTTCTCGCCTACTCCTTCCCTCTCCTTCTCGCCTTCTCCTTCCCTCTCCTTCTCGCCTACTCCTTCCCTCTCCTTCTCGCCTACTCCTTCCCTCTCCTTCTCGCCTACTCCTTCCCTCTCCTTCTCGCCTACTCCTTCCCTCTCCTTCTCGCCTACTCCTTCCCTCTCCTTCTCGCCTACTCCTTCCCTCTCCTATCTCCTACTCCTTCCCTCTCCTTCTCTCCTAGTCCTTCCCTCTCCTTCTCTCCTACTCCTTCCCTCTCCTTCTCTCCTACTCCTTCTCTCCTACTCCTTCCCTCTCCTTCTCGCCTACTCCTTCCCTCTCCTTCTCTCCTACTCCTTCCCTCTCCTTCTCGCCTACTCCTTCCCTCTCCTTCTCGCCTACTCCTTCCCTCTCCTTCTCGCCTACTCCTTCCCTCTCCTTCTCGCCTACTCCTTCCCTCTCCTTCTCGCCTACTCCTTCCCTCTCCTTCTCGCCTACTCCTTCCCTCTCCTTCTCGCCTACTCCTTCCCTCTCCTTCTCGCCTACTCCTTCCCTCTCCTCGCCTACTCCTTCTCTCTCCTATCTCCTACTCCTTCCCTCTCCTTCTCTCCTAGTCCTTCCCTCTCCTTCTCTCCTACTCCTTCCCTCTCCGTCTCTCCTACTCCTTCCCTCTCCTTCTCTCCTACTCCTTCCCTCTCCTTCTCTCCTACTCCTTCCCTCTCCTTCTCTCCTACTCCTTCCCTCTCCTTCTCTCCTACTCCTTCTTGCCTACTCCTTCCCTCTCCTTCTCGCCTACTCCTTCCCTCTCCTTCTCGCCTACTCCTTCCCTCTCCTTCTCGCCTACTCCTTCCCTCTCCTTCTCGCCTACTCCTTCCCTCCTCCTTCTCGCCTACTCCTTCCCTCTCCTTCTCTCCTACTTCTTCCCTCTCCTTCTCTCCTACTTCTTCCCTCTCCTTCTCTCCTACTTCTTCCCTCTCCTTCTCTCCTACTCTTTCCCTCTCCTTCTCTCCTACTCCTTCCCTCTCCTTCTCTCCTACTCCTTTCCTCTCCGTCTCTCCTACTACTTTCCTCTCCGTCTCTCCTACTCCTTCCCTCTCCTTCTCTCCTACTCCTTCCCTCTCCTTCTCTCCTACTCCTTCCCTCTCCTTCTCTCCTACTCCTTCCCTCTCCTTCTCTCCTACTCCTTCTCTCTCTCACGCCTTCCCTACTCACGTCTTCCCTCTCACGTCTTCCCTCTCACGCCTTCCCTCTCACGCCTTCCCTCTCACTCCTTCCCTCTCACGCCTTCCCTCTCACGCCTTCCCTCTCACGCCTTCCCTCTCACGCCTTCCCTCTCTCTCCCCCCAGATGAGTTCTGCTGCCTGTGGCAGGGCTGTGGGTTCTTCTCCCCGGAGAGCCCGCCAGACCTCACCCGCCACGTCTACTTCCACTGCTACCACACCAAGCTGAAGCAGATGGGGCTGCAGGCCCAGCAGGGTCACCCTGACCTCAGCCCCTGTCAGCTGGACACTCAGAGCCGCAACATGATTCCCGAACTGCAGGACAGCTTTGTGTGTCTGTGGGACAAGTGTGAGGTGAGGAGGGGTCAGCCGGGGACCCTACACTGTACTGCCAACGCCTTCACAGAGCAATGTTCTGCCGACCCCTCTGGCAGTACAAGGGTTAAAGCTATAGTTTCGGAGATAAAGGGTCAGTCCCACGTAAGAGCAAAGTGACCTAATGACAGGGACGTGTTTAATGGGTTAAAGGGTCAGTCCCACGTAGGAGCAAAGTGACCTAATGACAGGGACGTGTTTAATGGGTTAAAGGGTCAGTCCCACGTAGGAGCAAAGTGACCTAATGACAGGGACGTGTTTAATGTGTTAAAGGGTCAGTCCCACGTAGGGGCAAAGTGACCTAATGACAGGGACGTGTTTAATGGGTTAAAGGGTCAGTCCCACGTAGGGGCAAAGTGACCTAATGACAGGGACGTGTTTAATGGGTTAAAGGGTCAGTCCCACGTAGGGGCAAAGTGACCTAATGACAGGGACATGTTTAATGGGTTAAAGGGACAGTCCCACGTAGGAGCAAAGTGACCTAATGACAGGGACGTGTTTAATGGGTTAAAGGGTCAGTCCCACGTAGGAGCAAAGTGACCTAATGACAGGGACATGTTTAATGGGTTAAAGGGACTGTCCCACGTAGGAGCAAAGTGACCTAATGACAGGGACGTGTTTAATGGGTTAAAGAGTCAGTCCCACGTAGGAGCAAAGTGACCTAATGACAGGGACATGTTTAATGGGTTAAAGGGACTGTCCCACGTAGGGGCAAAGTGACCTAATGACAGGGACGTGTTTAATGGGTTAAAGGGTCAGTCCCACGTAGGAGCAAAGTGACCTAATGACAGGGACGTGTTTAATGGGTTAAAGGGTCAGTCCCACGTAGGGGCAAAGTGACCTAATGACAGGGACGTGTTTAATGGGTTAAAGGGACAATCCCACGTAGGAACAAAGTGACCTAATGACAGGGACGTGTTTAATGGGTTAAAGGGACAGTCCCACGTAGGAGCAAAGTGACCTAATGACAGGGACGTGTTTAATGGGTTAAAGGGTCAGTCCCACGTAGGGGCAAAGTGACCTAATGACAGGGACGTGTTTAATGGGTTAAAGGGACAGTCCCACGTAGGAGCAAAGTGACCTAATGACAGGGACGTGTTTAATGGGTTAAAGGGACAGTCCCACGTAGGAGCAAAGTGACCTAATGACAGGGACGTGTTTAATGGGTTAAAGGGTCAGTCCCACGTAGGGGCAAAGTGACCTAATGACAGGGACGTGTTTAATGGGTTAAAGGGACAGTCCCACGTAGGAGCAAAGTGACCTAATGACAGGGACGTGTTTAATGGGTTAAAGGGACAGTCCCACGTAGGAGCAAAGTGACCTAATGACAGGGACGTGGTTAAAGGGTCAGTCCCACGTAGGGGCAAAGTGACCTAATGACAGGGACGTGTTTAATGGGTTAAAGGGACAGTGTTTAATGGGTTAAAGGGACAGTCCCACGTAGGGGCAAAGTGACCTAATGACAGGGACGTGTTTAATGGGTTAAAGGGACAGTCCCACGTAGAAGCAAAGTGACCTAATGACAGGGACGTGTTTAATGGGTTAAAGGCTCAGTCCCACGTAGGGGCAAAGTGATCTAATGACAGGGACGTGTTTAATGAGTTAAAGGGACAGTCCCACGTAGGGGTAAAGTGACCTAATGACAGGGACGTGTTTAATGGGTTAAAGGCTCAGTCCCACGTAGGGGCAAAGTGACCTAATGACAGGGACGTGGTTAAAGGGTTAAAGGGACAGTCCCACGTAGGGGCAAAGTGACCTAATGACAGGGACGTGGTTAAAGGGTTAAAGGGACAGTCCCACGTAGGGGCAAAGTGACCTAATGACAGGGACGTGGTTAAAGGGTTAAAGGGACAGTCCCACGTAGGGGCAAAGTGACCTAATGACAGGGACGTGTTTAATGGGTTAAAGGGACAATCCCACGTAGGAGCAAAGTGACCTAATGACAGGGACGTGTTTAATGGGTTAAAGGGTCAGTCCCACGTAGGAACAAAGTGACCTAATGACGGGGACGTGTTTAATGGGTTAAAGGGTCAGTCCAACGTAGGGGCAAAGTGACCTAATGACGGGGACGTGGTTAATGGGTTAAAGGGTCAGTCCCACGTAGGGGCAAAGTGACCTAATGACGGGGACGTGGTTGACGGGTGAGTTGGGCAGGCCGCTGCATTAACCCTTGCTGGTTCCCCGTGCTGCAGAGCCCCTTTGAGAACGCGGAGTGGTATTACAGACACGTGGACTCGCACGGTCTGAACGCGGAGTATGAGGCGGCGGGGAAGGAAAACCGGGTGCTGCTGTGTGGCTGGAAAGGTGAGGGGGTCGCGAGGTCAGCGCAGGGTTCACCGTTAAATACAGATATATATATATATGTTCTGCTGTCAAAGCTCTCTGGGCACCCCTCCCCTCCCCCTGTGTGCACCCCTCCCCTCCCCCTGTGGGCACCCCAGCTCTCCCCCTGTGGGCACCCCTCCCCCTGTGGGCACAGCTCCCCTCCCCCTGTGGGCACCCCAGCTCTCCCCCTGTTGGCACCCCAGCTCTCCCCCTGTGGGCACCCCTCCCCTCCCCCTGTGGGCACCCCAGCTCTCCCCCTGTGGGCACCCCTCCCCCTGTGGGCACCCCTCCCCTCCCCCTGTGGGCACCCCTCCCCTCCCCCTGTGGGCACCCCAGCTCTCCCCCTGTGGGCACCCCTCCCCCTGTGGGCACAGCTGCTCTCCCCCTGTGGGCACCCCAGCTCTCCCCCTGTGGGCACCCCTCCCCTCCCCCTGTGGGCACCCCAGCTCTCCCCCTGTGGGCACCCCTCCCCTCCCCCTGTGGGCACCCCTCCCCTCCCCCTGTGGGCACCCCTCCCCTCCCCCTGTGGGCACCCCAGCTCTCCCCCTGTGGGCACCCCTCCCCCTGTGGGCACAGCTCCCCTCCCCCTGTGGGCACCCCAGCTCTCCCCCTGTGGGCACCCCAGCTCTCCCCCTGTGGGCACCCCTCCCCCTGTGGGCACCCCTCCCCCTGTGGGCACCCCTCCCCCTGTGGGCACCCCAGCTCTCCCCCCTGGGCTCCCCAGCTCTCCCCCCCTGGGCTCCCCAGCTCTCCCCCCCTGGGCTCCCCAGCTCTCCCCCTCTGGGCTCCCCAGCTCTCCCCCTCTGGGCTCCCCAGCTCTCCCCCTCTGGGCTCCCCAGCTCTCCCCCTCTGGGCACCCCTACCCTCCCCCTCTGGGCACCCCTACCCTCCCCCTGTGGGCACCCCAGCTCTCCCCCTGTGGGCACCCCTCCCCTCCCCTCCCCCTGTGGGCACCCCTCCCCCTGTGGGCTCCCCAGCTCTCCCCCTCTGGGCACCTCGGCTCTCCCCCCCTGGGCTCCCCAGCTCTCCCCCCCTGGGCTCCCCAGCTCTCCCCCTCTGGGCTCCCCAGCTCTCCCCCTCTGGGCACCCCTACCCTCCCCCTCTGGGCACCCCTACCCTCCCCCTTTGGGCACCCCAGCTCTCCCCTTGTGTGCACCCCAGCTCTCCCCCTGTGGGCACCCCAGCTCTCCCCCTGTGGGCACCCCAGCTCTCCCCCTCTGGACACCCCAGCTCTCCCCCTGTGGGCACCCCAGCTCCCTCTCCCTGTGCCTATATCCTGCCCCCTGTCACCTCCCTCCTCCCCCCTCAGACTGTGATTGCTCCTGTAAAAGCCGTTGCAAGCTCCGGGAGCACCTGCGAAGTCACACTCAGGAGAAGGTCGTGTCCTGTCCCAACTGCGGGGGGATGTTCGCCAACAACACCAAGTTCTACGACCACCTCCGACGCCAGACATCGCTGGACCGTGAGTCTCCCGTGGCAGGGGCAGAGGGTGGGCATGGTAATAGACTCCCTGGGGTGGGAGAAGGGTCTGGGAGTCTCCTTGGGGCAGGGCGAGCAGGCTTGTGAGGTGTCATTGTATATAATATAAGTGACTTGTGTAACGTCCCCTGCACAGAGCATCGCTTCCAGTGTTCTCACTGCTCCAAGAGGTTTGCCACCGAGCGTCTGCTGCGGGATCACATGCGCAACCACGGTGAGTGTGCTCCTCCCCTCCTGCCGGCCGGGGACCTTTGCACCTGGCTGGGGTGCCCCCTCTCTCCTCTATTACTGCATAAACCTCTGATAGGGCAGGAACTACAAAAACAAATACCCCCGCAAACTCATCATGGTCTAAAACTCCTGAACTAACTCTTTCCCCCCCCCCTCTCCTTCTGCCCCCTCCTGTCTCTCTCTCCCCCTCTGCCCCCCCACCTCTCCCCCTCTGCCCCCCCACCTCTCCCCCTCTGCCCCCCACCTCTCCCCCTCTGCCCCCCCACCTCTCCCCCTCTGCCCCCCCACCTCTCTCTCCCCCTCTGTCCCCCCCACCTCTCTCTCCCCCTCTGTCCCCCCCTCCTCTCTCTCCCCCTCTGTCCCCCCCCTCCTCTCTCTCCCTCTCTGCCCCCCCTCCTCTCTCTCCCCCTCTGCCCCCCCCTCCTCTCTCTCCCCCTCTGCCCCCCCCCTCCTCTCTCCCCCCTCTGCCCCCCCTCCTCTCTCTCCCCCTCGCCCCCCCCTCCTCTCTCTCCCCCTCTGCCCCCCCCTCCTCTCTCTCCCCCTCTGCCCCCCCCTCCTCTCTCTCCCCCTCTGCCCCCCCTCCTCTCTCTCCCCCTCTGCCCCCCCTCCTCTCTCTCCCCCTCTGTCCCCCCTCCTCTCTCTTCCCCTCTCCCACCTCCTCTCTCTTCCCCTCTCCCACCTCCTCTCTCTTCCCCTCTGCCCCCCCTTCCTCTCTCCCCCTCTGCCCCCCCATCCTCTCTCTCCCCCTCTGCCCCCCCTTCCTCTCTCCCCCTCTGCCCCCCCATCCTCTCTCTCCCCCTCTGCCCCCCCTCCTCTCTCTCCCCCTCTGCCCCCCTCCTCTCTCTCCCCCTCTGCCCCCCCTCCTCTCTCTTCCCCTCTCCCACCTCCTCTCTCTTCCCCTCTCCCACCTCCTCTCTCTTCCCCTCTCCCACCTCCTCTCTCTTCCCCTCTGCCCCCCCTTCCTCTCTCCCCCTCTGCCCCCCCATCCTCTCTCTCCCCCTCTGCCCCCCCTCCTCTCTCTCCCCCTCTGCCCCCCCCTCCTCTCTCTCCCCCTCTGTCCCCCCTCCTCTCTCTCCCCCTCTGTCCCCCCCCCCTCCTCTCTCGCCCCCCCCTCCTCTCTCTCTTCCCTCCCCCCTCTTTTCCCTCTCCCCCTGTCTCTTCTGCAGTAAATCATTACAAGTGCCCGCTGTGTGATATGACATGTCCGCTCCCCTCCACCCTGCGCACTCACATCCGCTTCCGGCACAGCGATGAGCGGCCCTACAAGTGCCAGCACTGTGATTACAGGTCAGTCCGGCACGGTGTGTGCGCGTGTGTCAGGCCAGCACGGTGTGTGCGCGTGTCAGGCCGGCACGGTGTGTGTGTCAGGCCGGCACGGTGTGTGTGTCAGGCCGGCACGGTGTGTGTGTCAGGCCGGCACGGTGTGTGTGTCAGGCCGGCACGGTGTGTGTGTCAGGCCGGCACGGTGTGTGTGTCAGGCCGGCACGGTGTGTGTGTCAGGCCGGCACGGTGTGTGTGTCAGGCCGGCACGGTGTGTGTGTCAGGCCGGCACGGTGTGTGTGCGCGCGCGTCGGGCCAGCACGGTGTGTGTGTGCGCGTGTGTGTGTTCGTCGGGCCGGCACGGTGTGTGTGTGCGCGTGTGTCGGGCCGGCACGCTGTGTGTGTTTGTGTGCACGTGTTGGGCCGGCACGGTGTGTGTGTCAGGCTGGCACGGTGTGTGTGCGCGCGCGTCGGGCCAGCACGGTGTGTGTGCGTGCGCGTCGGGCCGGCACGGTGTGTGTGTGCGCGTGTGTGTGTTCGTCGGGCCGGCACGGTGTGTGTGTGCGAGTGTGTCGGGCCGGCACGCTGTGTGTGTTTGTGTGCACGTGTTGGGCCGGCACGGTGTGTGTGTGCGCGCGCACGTGTCGGGCACGGTGTGTGTGTGTGTGTGTTTGTCGGGCCGGCACGGTGTGTGCGCGAGAGTGTCGGGCCGGCACGGTGTGTGCACGAGAGTGTCGGGCTGTATTACCCTCGGTGTGTGCTTGTTTGTGTCAGGCTGTATTTTCCTCGGTGTGTCAGGCTATATTACCCTGTGTGTGTGTGTGTGTGTGTGTGTGTGTGTCAGGCTGTATTACCCTCGGGTGTGTGTGTGTGTGTCAGGCTGTATTACCCTCCGGTGTGTGTGTGTGTGTGTCAGGCTGTATTACCCTCGGTGTGCCAGGCTGTATTACCCTCGGTGTGTCAGGCTGTATTACCCTCGGTGTGCCAGGCTGTATTACCCTCGGTGTGTCAGGCTGTATTACCCTCGGTGTGTCAGGCTGTATTACCCTCGGTGTGTCAGGCTGTATTACCCTCGGTGTGTCAGGCTGTATTACCCTCGATGTGTCAGGCTGTATTACCCTCGATGTGTCAGGCTGTATTACCCTCGGTGTGTCAGGCTGTATTACCCTCGGTGTGTCAGGCTGTATTACCCTCGGTGTGTCAGGCTGTATTACCCTCGGTGTGTCAGGCTGTATTACCCTCGGTGTGTCAGGCTGTATTACCCTCGGTGTGTCAGGCTGTATTACCCTCGGTGTGTCAGGCTGTATTACCCTCGGTGTGTCAGGCTGTATTACCCTCTGTGTCAGGCTGTATTACCCTCGATGTGTCAGGCTGTATTACCCTCGGTGTGTCAGGCTGTATTACCCTCGGTGTGTCAGGCTGTATTACCCTCGGTGTGTCAGGCTGCATTACCCTCGGTGTGTCAGGCTGTATTACCCTCGGTGTGTCAGGCTGTATTACCCTCGGTGTGTCAGGCTGTATTACCCTCGGTGTGTCAGGCTGTATTACCCTCGGTGTGTCAGGCTGTATTACCCTCGGTGTGTCAGGCTGTATTACCCTCGGTGTGTCAGGCTGTATTACCCTCGGTGTGTCAGGCTGTATTACCCTCGGTGTGTCAGGCTGTATTACCCTCGGTGTGTCAGGCTGTATTACCCTCGATGTGTCAGGCTGTATTACCCTCGGTGTGTCAGGCTGTATTACCCTCGGTGTGTCAGGCTGTATTACCCTCGGTGTGTCAGGCTGCATTACCCTCGGTGTGTCAGGCTGCATTACCCTCGGTGTGTCAGGCTGCATTACCCTCGGTGTGTCAGGCTGTATTACCCTCGGTGTGTCAGTCTGTATTACCCTCGGTGTATCAGTCTGTATTACCCTCGGTGTGTCAGGCTGTGTTACCCTTGTGTGTGTCAGGCTGTATTACCCTTGGGGTGAGTGTGTGTGTCAGGCTGTATTACCCTCGGGGTGAGTGTGTGTGTCAGGCTGTATTACCCTCAGGGTGAGTGTGTGTGTCAGGCTGTATTACCCTCGGGGTGAGTGTGTGTGTCAGGCTGTATTACCCTCTGTGTGTATGTGTCAGGCTTTTATTACCCTCGGTGTGTGTGTGTGTCGGGCTGTATTACCCTGTGTGTGTGTGTGTGTGTGTCAGGCTTTTAATACCCTCTGTGTGTGTAAGGCTTTTATTACCCTCTGTGTATGTGTGTCAGGCTTTTATTACCCTCTGTGTGTGTCAGGCTTTTATTACCCTGTGTGTGTGTGTGTGTGTGTGTGTGTGTGTGTGTCAGGCTGTATTACCCTGGGTGTGTGTGTGTGTGTCAGACTGTATTACCCTCGGTGTGTGTGTCAGGCTGTATTACCCTCGGTGTGTGTGTCAAGCTGTATTACCCTCTGTGTGTGTGTGTCAGGCTGTATTACCCTCGGTGTGTGTGTGTCAGGCTGTATTACCCTCGGTGTGTGTGTCAGGCTGTATAACCCTTGGTGTGTGTGTGTGTGTGTGTCAGGCTGTATTACCCTTGGTGTGTGTGTGTGTGTCAGGCTGTATTACCCTCGGTGTGTGTGTCAGGCTGTATTACCCTTGGTGTGTGTGTGTGTGTCAGGCTGTATTACCCTGGGTGTGTGTGTGTGTGTCAGGCTGTATTACCCTCGGTGTGTGTGTCAGGCTGTATTACCCTGTGTGTGTGTGTGTGTGTCAGGCTGTATTACCCTCGGTGTGTGTGTCAGGCTGTATTACCCTGTGTGTGTGTCAGGCTGTATTACCCTCTGTGTGTGCGTCAGGCTGTATTACCCTCGTTGTGTGTGTGTGTGTGTCTCCCTAGTCCCACATATAGCATCGAGCCTGGCAGACCCCCTCAGGCAGGGATTATATTACAGGGGCTGGGGGTCTCCCTTATTGCAGCTGTAAGAACCTGGTGGACCTGCGGAAGCATCTAGACACCCACAGCAAGGTGCCCACGTACAGCTGCGACTACGGGGACTGCAGCTTCAACGCCCGCTCTCTCTGCTCCATCAAGGCTCACTGCAGGAAGGTCCACGAGGTGAGCCCCTGACACTAGCCACTGATATCCCCCTGATACACACAGGGAGCAGCCACTGAACCCCCCCCCCCCCCCCCGACACACATCCACTGAACCCCCCCGACACTCATCCACTGAACCCCCCGGCACTCAGCCACTGAACCCCCCCGACACTCAGCCACTGAACCCCCCCGACACTCAACCACTGATCTCCCCCCGATACACACAGGGAGCAGCCACTGAACCCCCCCTGACACTCATCCACTGAACCCCCCCGACACTCAACCACTGAAGCCCCCCCCCCCGACACTCAACCACTGAAGCCCCCCCCCGACACTCAACCACTGAAGCCCCCCCCCGACACTCATCCACTGATCTCCCCCCAACCCCCCCGACACTCAACCACTGAAGCCCCCCCCGACACATGTTAATTATCAGTGTATAGATACTCAGCATCATTATACAGTGCAGCGTGTTCATTATCAGTGTATACTGATTGTAAACTCTTGTGTCAACAGCATATTGTGTCAGGAATGTAATTTGATTCTTATTACTGGTAACTTTGGGGTCTGACTCTCCCCCCCTCCCCCTCCTCCCCTCCCCCCTCCCCCTCCCCCTCCCCCCTCCCCCTCCCCCTCCCCCCCCCTCCCCCCCCACAATTCCCAGGGTGACTCCGAGCCGAGGTACAAGTGCCACGTGTGTGAGAAATGTTTCACGCGTGGGAACAACCTGACCGTTCACCTGCGCAAGAAGCACCAGTTCAAGTGGCCGTCAGGGCACCCGCGCTTCAGGTACCGAACCCCCCCCCCCCCCGCGCTTCAGGTACCGAACCCCCCCCCCCCGCGCTTCAGGTACCGAACCCCCCCCCCCCCCCCCGCGCTTCAGGTACCGAACCCCCCGCCCCCCGCGATTCAGGTACCGAACCCCCCCCTTCGCGCTTCAGGTACCGAGCCCCCCCCCCCCGCGCTTCAGGTACCGAGCCCCCCCCTGCGCTTCAGGTACCGACCCCCCCCCTCCCCCCCCGCGCTTCAGGTACCGACCCCCCCCTCCCCCCCGCGCTTCAGGTACCGACCCCCCCACCCCCCCGCGCTTCAGGTACCAACCCCCCCCTCCCCCCGCGCTTCAGGTACCGACCCCCCCACCCCCCCGCGCTTCAGGTACCAAACCTCCCCCCCCCCGCGCTTCAGGTACTGAAATCCCCCCCCCCCCCTGCGATTCAGGTACCGAACCCCCCCCCCACGGGGTACTGCGCCCCCACCCCGCCCATTCACACACCCCCCCTCCTTCAGGTACCACATCCCCCCTCCCCCCCACGCTTCTGGTATCCCCCCCTGCGCTTTAGGTATTCCCCCCCCCCCCCGCGCTTCAGGTATCCCCCCCTGCGCTTCAGGTATCCCCCCCTGCGCTTCAGGTATCTCCCCCCCCCCCCCCCGCGCTTCAGGTATCCCCCCCCCCGCGCTTCAGGTATCCCCCCCCCCGCGCTTCAGGTATCCCCCCCCCCGCGCTTCAGGTACCCCACCCCCGCGCTTCAGGTATCCCCCCCTGCGTTTCAGGTATCCCCCCCCTGCGTTTCAGGTTCCCCCCCCCCTGCGTTTCAGGTATCCCCCCCCCTGCGTTTCAGGTATCCCCCCCCTGCGTTTCAGGTATCCCCCCCCCCGCGCTTCAGGTATCCCCCCCCCCCCCCTGCGCTTCAGGAAACTCCCCCCCCCCGGCGCTTCAGGTATCCCCCCCCCCCTGCGCTTCAGGAAACCCCCCCCCCCCCGCGCTTCAGGTATCCCCCCTGCACTGCTGGGAACCCTCATATCCCTGCGCTGGGAACCCACCACCTCCCCGCTCTGACACATTCTCCCCCCCCCTGCGCTGCTGGGAACCCCCAAACCCTGCGATGTATTATATGCAAAGTTAGCTGTATTGATAAAAGGCACACTGGTTATGTGCGTGCGTGCGTACATGTGTGTGTGCGTGCGTGCGTACATGTGTAAGTACGTGTGTACGTGTAACACAAGTGGTGATTACTACCCTGTAACCTGCTGATTAATGATCACATCTTCCAGCTCCTGTAATGAGCTGTAGGTTCTGATCTTCAGCCAATGAGAGCCAGGCATCGGAGCGCTCCGCTTGTCATAACACACACACAGGTACAGGACACAACACACACGTACACACTGAGGGTATGCAGCTGTGGTGAGTGCCACTGTCCCCTGTGATAACCCAACCTGCAAAGTGATTTCCAGCAGCCATTGCTCATATGAATGTCTGTACATTTAACCCACTCTCCCTCTTCTCCCCCCCTCCCTGCCCTTGTGCTCCCTCTTTCCCCCCCTCCCTGCCCTTGTGCTTCCTCTTTCCCCCTGCCCTTGTGCTCCCTCTTTCCCCCTGCCCTTGTGCTCCCTCTTTTCCCCCCTGCCCTTGTGCTCCCTCTTTCCCCCCCTGCCCTTGTGCTCCCTCTTTTCCGCCCTGCCCTTGTGCTCCCTCTTTTCCCCCCCGCCCTTGTGCTCCCTCTTTCCCCCCCCTGCCCTTGTGCTCCCTCTTTTCCCCCCTGCCCTTGTGCTCCCTCTTTCCCCCCCCGCCCTTGTGTTCCCTCTTTTCCCCCCCTGCCCTTGTGCTCCCTCTTTTCCCCCCCTGCCCTTGTGCTCCCTCTTTTCCCCCCCTGCCCTTGTGCTCCCTCTTTTCCCCCCTACCCTTGTGCTCCCTCTTTTCCCCCCTGCCCTTGTGCTCCCTCTTTTCCCCCCCTGCCCTTGTGCTCCCTCTTTTCCCCCCGCCCTTGTGCTCCCTCTTTTCCCCCCTTCCCTTGTGCTCCCTCTTTTCCCCCCCTGCCCTTGTGCTCCCTCTTTTCCCCCCTTCCCTTGTGCTTCCTCTTTTCCCCCCTGCCCTTGTGCTCCCTCTTTTCCCCCCTGCCCTTGTGCTCCCTCTTTTCCCCCCTGCCCTTGTGCTCCCTATTTCCCCCCCCTGCCCTTGTGCTCCCTCTTTTCCCCCTGCCCTTATGCTCCCTCTTTCCCCCCTGCCCTTGTGCTCCCTCTTTTCCCCCCCTGCCCTTGTGCTCCCTCTTTTCCCCCCTGCCCTTATGCTCCCTCTTTCCCCCCCCCGCCCTTGTGCTCCCTCTTTTCCCCCCTGCCCTTGTGCTCCCTCTTTTCCCCCCTGCCCTTGTGCTCCCTCTTTCCCCCCCCTGCCCTTGTGCTCCCTCTGAATCCTCCCCCTTAGGTACAAGGAGCACGATGACGGGTTCCTGCGCCTGCAGCTGGTGCGGTACGAGAGTGTGGAGCTGACGGAGCAGCTGATGAAGGAGCGCGAGAAGCAGGGAGCGCCTCTGGATGCCGCGTCCGCTTGCTTGGTGCTGGGGCCGGAGGGAGGCTTGTACGAGAGGACAGGAGCAGAGGGGGCGGCAGAGAGAGACTGTGTATTACTTTCTGAGTGAGCAGAGCGCCGCTGCCCCTCCTCGCAAGAGCGCGCACTAATGCGAGCGCTCTCCAGTTAACAAGACTTCGTCAGGCGTCGCAGAGAGCTCACTTATAAACGAGACCGCTTCAGAGAGAGCGCCATCGTGCGTGATGCTCTCGTTAATTGCTGAGAACTCTCTAGGTATCAAAGTCTCCAATTGACGAGACCGCTTCACTCAAAAAGGAGACTGCTACAGATCTGAGAGAGTGCTCACTAAAAGACAAGACAAGACTGAGAACTGAGAGGGGGCTTTCCAATCTACAACCTACGAGACAGCCTGAGACGTGAGAGTGCTCTCCATACAAACGACAGCCTCAAACACACGAGTGTGTCTCCCCAGTGTGCGACACCCTAATCGAACACATGAGATCCCCCCCCCCCCCAACAATTTACAAGACCGCTTCAGATATCAACGGCTGTTGTCCAATCAACCACTCCTAAGATGTGAGCCCCCCGTCCTCAGAAGGGATCCCCGTCAGCGCCTGCCTCGCACATCACGAGATTGAGCCCCCAGTGGCGAGACTCCCCCAAACCAGACTGCACCCCCCTGTAACTTGTGGGAACCCACCGGACCGCTGCTCTCGCCCCCCCATGCCCTCCTCAGGTCTCTGCCGGGCATGTCCTCTTCATTCTGTTCTGTTCAATAAATATTTCAAGTCCCCACCCCTGTTGATGCGGCTTCCTACACTCTCCTGGGGGCTTCCCGGGGCTTACACACATTCAGCAGAGAGAGAACGCGGGCAGAGAGAACGCGCAGAGTTTTCTCTGTGCCCTCTCTCTCTGTCTGCACGCTCTCTCTCTGTCTGCGCGCTCTCTCTCTGTGCCCTCTCTCTCTGTCTGCACGCTCTCTCTCTGTCTGCGCGCTCTCTGTCTGCTCTGCGCGCTCTCTCTGTGCGCTCTCTCTCTGCGCGCTCTCTCTCTTTCCTACACTCTCCCGGGACGCCTTTGGGTCCTTACACACATTCAGCACTCTGTTATTCTGCGTTTGTAATGTGGCAAATCCGATAATAAGGATTTCATCGCAAAGGTGGCAAAATATTGCATGCCAGCGCTGCCCCCCCTCGTCCCCCCGTGTCTGCCCATTCTCCTGTCTCCTGGAAGACCTCTGACCTGATTTTGATCCATGGCTTCCTGTTATATTTAGGACTTAGCGTCACATCTCTCCCAAACATGTTCGAATTCCCTTCCTGTATTAGCTCTACCTAGTCAGCTGAGAGGCTATTCCACTAATCCACTACCCTTTCTGTGAAGTACTTGCGTACACACATATATATATATATATATATATATATATATATATATATATATATATATATATATATATATATATCAACAAGAAAAGAAAGCGCCCGATCCTAGTGCAACATGAAAAAAACACTTTTAATAAAATCTAGTAGGTCCAACAATATTACACCCACAAACTAATAAAAAGTTAAAGCATGTAATGAGTATACTCATTCGCCTCCGCGTACTGCTGTAGCTCCGTTGGTTCACCGCTCCCTTCTTTGGTGAAGTTCCAGCTTCTCCAGACAGTCCTCCGACAGGTACAGGAACTGCAACAGCCTCTCCCACTCTGACCCGGAAGTATATATATATATATATATAAAATATAAATGTCAGTCTATCTTGACCCCCGCGCCGTTACGTCCGTCCCTAAACATACACTGTGGGCTGCACATCCCACAGTGTATGTTTAGGGACGGACGTAACGGCGCGGGGGTCAAGATAGACTGACATTTATATTTTATATATATATATATATATATATATACTTCCGGGTCAGAGTGGGAGAGGCTGTTGCAGTTCCTGTACCTGTCGGAGGACTGTCTGGAGAAGCTGGAACTTCACCAAAGAAGGGAGCGGTGAACCAACGGAGCTACAGCAGTACGCGGAGGCGAATGAGTATACTCATTACATGCTTTAACTTTTTATTAGTTTGTGGGTGTAATATTGTTGGACCTACTAGATTTTATTAAAAGTGTTTTTTTCATGTTGCACTAGGATCGGGCGCTTTCTTTTCTTGTTGTTCGCAGATTCCTGGGTGGTCGTTGGTCCTTGCGGAGAGCTGCCAGATCCTATTTTTGAACTCTTTTTTTCATTTTTATTTTTATATTTTTTTATTTTTTAATTTTTAATATTTTTTCATGTGTATATATAGTATTTTTTTTAAATAGGGTTTTTAGCATTATTCGCTTAATATCACATTGGTCCACAATTTTCACCATTTTTTATATTTTTAGCATGTCCACAAATAACTTAAAAATTTGTTAGCTATATATATATATATTTTTAAATTTAATAACAAGTGTATAGTCAATCTTTTATTGTGCCATATCCATACTGTTTAAAACTATAGCATACAATCATTTCTAGTATACCTGATAGGCGCAGTCTTTTCTTTGTTTGTGTATATATATATATATATATGCAAATATAGCTGTATGCTCATCTGCATGTCTTAGGCAGGTCTGCAACCCCGCCTTTCCCCATTATCACCCAGCATACAGCACTTCCACTGCAGCAAGGGATTCTGGGAAATGACATGCAAATGAGCACACAGTGTCACTTTTTGCCTCAATAACCATTTTTAACATGGTTCCCTATAGGCTTAAGCTTGCTGCATGGTCACAGCCTCGAGCACAGCCAGGGTATAATGTTACGCCGGTGCTGCCCGCAGACCAGACCCGTTCCTTTCACTGAGGTGAGGAACGTATAGAAGCACGCACCCGCAGCAAAGGGAGCGTGTCCGGAGTGTGGTGATTTGGCGTTGCCAGGCCAGGTGTATTTAGCTAGCAATACTTGCCAGTACCGGTGTAGAAATGCCGTTGTCGTTACCGTTAGCCAAAGTCTGGGATTGGAGAATTCCGGAAGGTCGTTTGTCCAAGCAGGGGTCTAGAGCCAGAGAGAGACGTCCGCCAAGCCAAGTCGTAACCTGAGAGAGTAAGAGAGAAAACGCCAGAGTAGTAATCCTAGTGGAAACTATGTCGAGCAATGAGTAAGAGGAAGGACAGGCATTATAAAGTGTGACTGGCCAATCAGAGGTGGGGGCAGGCCTGGAGGACTGCGTGGAGCTATCCTGGATAGGTCCCCTTGATTGGCAGGCAGGTGAGGACTCTTGTCTTGGTAGGAGGTCCTCTTAGTGTGCTGGGGGCGGGTCTTCACTGCAAGAGCAGTGAATAAATTAACCTCACCCGGCGCGCGCTGTTCAGGCGCGCGGCTGGGGAATATGGCGGCCGTATGCGGGAATGCAGATCCCGCGGGCATCCGAGGACGCAGAGCACGGCGGGGAACCCCAAGGACCGCCGAAGGTGAGTGACGCAAGCGAGAGGCGTGCGCCACGGTAGCGGGAGTAACCGCAGGAGAAGGAGAACCAGGGCGCGGATGCCGCGATCCCTGAATCCTCACAGTACCCCCCCCCCCCCTTCAGGATCGGCCTCAGGACGATCCTTCCATGGTTTTGATGGAAACTTCTTTCGAAAGCGTTTGAGGAGTCCTGGAGCATGAATATCTTTCAGGGGTACCCATTACCTCTCTTCGGGTCCAAAACCTCTCCAGTGGACCAAGAAGTGGACTTTACCTCTTGAAAGACGGGAATCCAGTAGAGCCTGTATTTCATACTCTTCGTTACCCTGTACCATCACAGAATCTGGTTTAGAAGTGTGATCCGGAAAGAGGCTACTGGAGATAAAAGGTTTGAAAAGTGAGGTGTGAAAGACATTCGTAATTCTCATGCTTTGAGGAAGTTGGAGTCGGAAGGAAACCGGATTTACCTGCTCCAAAATGGAAAAGGGACCCAGGAACCTAGGAGCCAATTTGAGGGAAGGCGTTTTGAGACGGATGTTCTTGGATGATAGCCAAACCTTGTCCCCGGGTTTGTATTCGGGTGCCGGACGACGGTGACGATCAGCCTGATTTTTAGATGTCAAGGATGCCTTTTGTAATGCAGATTGTATTCTGGACCAAGAGTCTTGTAGGAGAGCAATATGTTCGTCCACGGCTGGTACCCCAGAGGATTCTTTGGTAATAGGTAGGCGAGCCGGATGGAATCCGTAGTTGATAAAGAAGGGGGTCTCGTGAGTGGACTCATTCCTGGAAGAATTGAATGCGTACTCAGCCCAGGTAAGTAATTCTGCCCAGTCATCCTGAGAATTAGAGACAAAGCACCTTAAGTATTTCTCGAGGGATTGATTAACCCTCTCGGTCTGTCCGTTGGATTGAGGGTGATAGCCAGAAGAAAAGGAAGACGAGATACCTAGTCTTTTGGTGAAATTTCTCCAGAACTTGGAGACGAGCTGGGAACCCCGATCGGACACGATGGATGTGGGAATCCCATGGATCCGGAAAATCTCTTTGGAAAAAATATCCGCAAGGGCGGGTGAGGAGGGTAATCCTTTGAGAGGGATAAAGTGTGCCATCTTGGAAAACCGATCCACTACCACAAGAATGGTATTCATGCCATTCGACCTAGGCAATTCCACAATAAAATCCATCGAAATGTGGGACCAGGGACGCTCCGGAATAGGTAAAGGTAAGAGAAGACCCTGAGGTTTCTGACGAGGAATCTTGTTACGCGCACATACCGGACAGGACCGTGTAAATTCCAGAATGGTTTTAACCATATTGGGCCACCAAAAGGTACGACGGATGAGGTCCAAGGTTTTCTTGAATCCAGGATGCCCTGCCGAACGGACGGCGTGTCCCCAGTCCAGTATTTCAGGGATAAATTTGGGTTCCACATACAAAGAGTCTTTAGGAACAACAAGACCGGACGGGAGGTTCTCTTGAGACTTGATGATCCTCTCAAGATTCTTGAATGCCACAGCTGCTAAGATTCTTTGTTTAGGGAGGATGGACTCAGTGGATTTCTCTGATCTCTCTTCAGAAGAGTATTGCCGGGAGAGAGCATCCGCCTTGACGTTCTTAGTGCCGGGAATGTATGAGAGAACAAAATTGAATCTAGAGAAAAATAACGACCAGCAAGCTTGGCGAGGACCTAAGCGACGGGCATTCTCAATGTACAATAAGTTCTTATGGTCCGTAAGAATGGTGAATGGCTCTTTTGACCCCTCCAGAAGGTGTCTCCATTCTTGAAGAGCCATCTTGACGGCCACAAGTTCCCTATTGCCCACGTCATAATTCCTCTCTGCCGATGAAAATTTTTTGGAGAAAAACCCGCAAGGATGAAGTTTATCCTGGGAAGAAAATTTCTGCGACAGAACCGCCCCAGCCCCACAGTCCGAAGCGTCAACCTCTAAGGTGAAGGGGAAATTCGTGTTAGGGTGTCGAAGGATGGGAGCAGAGACAAAAGTTTGTTTCAGTGTCTCGAATGCCGTGACAGCTTCTGGAGACCAAGATGAAGGGTCTGCACCTTTTTTGGTCAGTGCCGTGATAGGAGCGACAATGGTAGAAAAGTTGCGGATAAACTTCCGGTAATAATTAGAAAAACCCAAAAACCGTTGAACAGATTTGAGGGAATTGGGTTGTGGCCAATCCACGATAGCCTTTAGCTTCTCTGGGTCCATGGCCAAGCCTTTGTTGGAGATGATGTATCCGAGAAAAGAAGTGGTAGACTGATGAAAAATGCATTTCTCCATTTTAGCAAACAACCGGTTCTCGCGAAGGCGTGAAAGCACAAACTTCGTATGGATGATATGATCCTGTAAGTTTTGAGAAAAAATAAGGATGTCATCCAGGTATACAATGACAAATATATTAAGAACGTCTCGAAAGATGTCATTGATGAAGTCCTGAAAAACTGCCGGTGCGTTGCATAACCCGAAGGGCATCACTAGATATTCGTAGTGTCAGCTACGGGTGTTGAAGGCAGTCTTCCATTCATCGCCCTCCCGGATGCGGATGAGGTTGTATGCCCCACGGAGATCCAGTTTAGTAAAGAGATTGGCCCCCTGAAGTCTATCAAAGAGTTCGGAGATGAGTGGGAGTGGATAACGATTCTTCACCGTGATATGGTTCAGACCCCGGTAATCAATACATGGTCTGAGAGTACCATCTTTCTTTTTGACAAAGAAGAATCCAGCCCCCGCAGGAGAATTGGAATGACGTATGAAGCCCCGCTTAAGATTCTCACGAATATATTCGTCCATAGCTTTGGTCTCCGGCAACAAGAGAGGATAAGATTTGGCTTTAGGCAGGTATAACCAGGTACCAGATCAATCGGACAATCGTAGGAACGATGAGGAGGTAGAAGTTCAGACTGTGCCTTGCTGAAAACGTCCAAGAATTCGGCGTATGGAGAAGGTAACTCCCTCCGAGAACTTGATGTGTTGGCTAATAGAAAGGATGGTTGCTTGATAGAGGAAAAAGGTTTCTCTGACCTTGACCTCCAGTTAATAGGGTTAGGAGAAACCCAATCGATGAGTGGATTATGCTTCTGTAACCAGGGCAAGCCAAGCGTGATAGGTGTTCCTGGGGCATGAACCCAGAGTCTCTTTGTGAGAATGAGTAGAAAGGGTGATAGGTCCGGTCTCTAAGGAGATATAAGCCGGGGTGAGAGGTCGATTATCAATCCCGACCAAGGCAACGGGAGAGTCCTTCCTGGAAAGCGGAATTTGATTTTGCTCAGAAAAGGTTTGATCTATGAAATTCCCTCCTGCGCCGGAATCGATAAATGCAGCAGTGGAGGTGCGGAAAGTCGGTCCTGAAAGGGAGACGGGAATAGTCAATCTTTTGGGAAGTTCCCTTCTGGGAGGGGGACAAGGAGATTCAGTACCCAGAGAGCGCCCCTTCGTACTCACTGGGCTTAGTCATTTCCCGGAGATGGAGGATGGTTACGGGTACGCTGCTCAGAAGCTCCGCAATGATGGCACGATTCCCCAGTAGAGCGAAGTTGTCGTGACGGTGCCCGAGGTTGCTGAACTCCAAGTTGCATCGGCTCTGGAGCCTCCAGCGCCGGTAACGGGGATACGACGGGTCTCTGGTTAGTAGAGAACCTGGAAAAGGAAGCACGGAAAGGCGTAGCCCGGGGAAGCTGACGCTGAGCGCGGCGTACCTGAAGGCGCTGATCCATACGAGTAGCCAGGGTGATGAGATCCTCCAGTAACTCTGGCCTGGTGTGGGAAGCAAGTTCATCCTTCAGAGACTCCGATAGACCTTTCCAGAAGACGGCGACCAAAGCCTCCTGACCCCAACGAGTCTCAGCTGCTACGGTTCTGAATTCCAAGGCGTATTGGCCCACAGGCCGACGTCCCTGTGTAAGCTCTAGCAGGGTATCAGAAGCAGTCTCTTGACGTGCAGGGGTATCAAAAACCTGTCGAAAGTCCCGTCTGAAGGCCGCGTAATCGCGGGTAATATCAGGGCGTAGTTCCCAGATCGGAGAGGCCCATGCCAGTGCATTACCTGTGAGCAGACTATATACGTAGGCAACCTTTTTCCGGCCCGTAGCATACAACTGGGGAGCCATCTCGAACTGGATCTCGCACTGGTTGAGAAAGCCACGACAGGCGTGTGGATCCCCTGCGTAGGGCCTTGGAGCCGGAATCTTCGGAACTGAAAATGAAGTGGAAGATAAGTCAGGCTGCGCCGGGGGTGCAGCCGCAGGCGGAGCCTGTAAAGGGCGGTCCGATACCTGTTGGGAGAGGAGAGCCACTTGATCCGTTAAGGCCTGTATTTGTTGGTACATGGCCGTCATCATAGAGTCCACAGTCTGGTCTGCGTCTTGTGGGCTCGACATAATGTTACGCCGGTGCTGCCCGCAGACCAGACCCGTTCCTTTCACTGAGGTGAGGAACGTATAGAAGCACGCACCCGCAGCAAAGGGAGCGTGTCCGGAGTGTGGTGATTTTGGCGTTGCCAGGCCAGGTGTATTTCGCTAGCAATACTTGCCGGTACCGGTGTAGAAATGCCGTTGTCGTTGCCGTTAGCCAAAGTCTGGGATTGGAGAATTCCGGAAGGTCGTTTGTCCAAGCAGGGGTCTAGAGCCAGAGAGAGACGTCCGCCAAGCCAAGTCATAACCTGAGAGAAGAAGAGAGAAAACGCCAGAGTAGTAATCCAAGTGAAAACTATGTCGAGCAATGAGTAAGAGGAAGGACAGGCATTATAAAGTGTGACTGGCCAATCAGAGGTGGGGGCAGGCCTGGAGGACTGCGTGGAGCTATCCTGGATAGGTCCCCTTGATTGGCAGGCAGGTGAGGACTCTTGTCTTGGTAGGAGGTCCTCTTAGTGTGCTGGGGGCGGGTCTTCACTGCAAGAGCAGTGAATAAATTAACCTCACCCGGCGCGCGCTGTTCAGGCGCGCGGCTGGGGAATATGGCGGCCGTATGCGGGAATGCAGATCCCGCGGGCATCCGAGGACGCAGAGCACGGCGGGGAACCCCCAGGACCGCCGAAGGTGAGTGACGCCAGCGAGAGACGCGCGCCACGGTAGCGGGAGTAACCGCAGGAGAAGGAGAACCAGGGCGCGGATGCCGCGATCCCTGAATCCTCACAATATATATATATATATATATATATATATATATATATATATATATATATATATATATATATATATATATATATAAAGGCGGTCCTCGGTTATCCGCCCAATGCGTTACTCAAAATAGCGTCGGATAGCGAAGCGTCGTAAAGCGAAACCCGATTTCCCATAGGAACACTGTTTACATCAAACGTTCCGTTCCTGAAGGCATTTTTAATGCTAAAATACACAGAAAATGTTACTCAAGCAATAAGATATGCAGCACACACATAGATTATGGTGGAAACATTATATTTATTGATTCCAGAACTGTAAAATAAAACTATAAAAATAAAACTATACTGTATTCTGTACAGAAATGTACATGAGCAAAAAAAAACACATCAAATATTGGAGGAAGATGATGGGGGGGGGGGGATCTTCAACAGACAGCGGACTTTTTGGAGGTGATGTAGGTGGAGTCGAAGCTTTCGGCCTCTTGAAGAATCTCTTTATTGAAGTCTGGACAGATCCTTTTCTGCGTGTAGATCTCTCTATAGCAGCTGATTTGGTTGGACACCCCGCGACTGACTGTTGAACCCCATTCAATGTTAGGGTCATTGTCCTCAAATATGGCCAGTGCGCTATCAATGTGCTTGAATGCCGCAGCCAACATTTTGGTTGACAATGATTTACGTGGCTGTGGCTGTGCCACATCAGCAGATTGGTGGGCCTCCTCTTCAGCAATTTTTTGCTCTTCTAATTGCATGAGGTCTTCATTGCTCAACTCGTTAGAATGTGAGGCGAGCAACTCCTCAATATCCTCGGTTTCCACCTCCAAGTTGAGATCTCTGGCCATTTGCACAAACGTTTCTGTAACTTCTGCTACAGTCTCTGTAAGGCCTTGGACATCAGACACAAAATCAGGGCACAAATTACGCCAAACTCCATTTAAATTGGATTGTTTCACCTCATTCCATACCTCTCCGATGTTTCTTACTGCATGGAGAATGTTTTAACCCTTCCAAAATTCTTTTAAGGTTGGACCACCTTCCACATCAGTTGCTCTGATGGCCTGGGCAAATGTTCACCTAAGATAGTAAGCCTTGAAGGAAGCGATAACCCCCTGGTCCATCGGCTGTATCAATGAGGTGGTGTTGGGGGGCATGAACACCACCATGATGTTTGGATGATGGTCATCCAGGTACACGGGATGGCCAGGAGCATTGTCCAGGAGCAGGTTCTGGTTCATGCAATATAATTGCACAGCTGGAATAAATTGATGCTGGAACTAGTCCTCAAAAAGGCTCCCTGTTACCCATGCCTTACGGTTGGACTTGCAAATCACTGGAAGTGTGCTCTTTGCATAACCCTTGAATGCCCTAGGGTTTTCTGCATGATAAACAAGCAAAGGTTTTAGCTTGAAATCACTTGCAGCATTTGATCCAAGCAGAAGAGTCAGCCTGTCCTTTGCAACTTTAAACCCAGGCATAGATGTTTCCTCTTTTGCAATGTAGCTTCTACTGGGCATTTTCTTCCAGTAGAGCCCAGTCTCATCAACACTGAACACTTGACGTGCGCAATAGCCACCGTCCTCTATAATTTTGGCCAATGTAACAGGGAAGGTTTTAGCTGCCTCCTCATCTGCACTAGCAGCTTCACCGGTCACTTTAATGTTTTGCAAGTTTGTCCTCTCTTTAAACCGCATAAACCAGCCCTTACTTGCAGTGAACGTTTCCTCAGTGGTCCCTTCTCCATGCTGGTGCTTAATGTCCTCATACAGACTCAAAGCCTTGGCCTGAATTAAGGCTAAACTAATGGGCACATGACGCTGGGATTGATCTTCCAGCCATATGATGAGGAGTTTTTCTACCTCAGCAATATGTCCAACACGTTGCCTTATTGTTGTACCTTGCATAGGTGCTGAGCCCTTGATCTGTTCCAGGATTCTTGCCCTGTCTTTGATTATTGTCACAATAGTTGTGCGAGGTATATCCAAGGCACGTCTAATTTCTGTGTTCGTCTCTCCTTTCTCAGAGTGCTTTATTATGTTTTGTTTGGTCTCCAAAGTAATAGATTTTCTAATCCTTTTTGGAGTAACAGCACTTTGCTTTTTGTTTTATCAGCCATGGTTTAGGGCCTAAAATACACCACCAAACCTTAACACAGACTGATCAGAATGATTTCCCTAGCCTGCAGCCTTCTGATTGGACATTTTTAGCCATTTTTTAAAGCGTCGTAAGAGCGTCGGATAAGCCGTTCGGGCGTCGTAAAACGGACCATAGGGATGCATGGACTAGCGTCGGATAAGCCGTTCGTCGTAAAACGAGGACCGCCTGTGTGTGTGTGTGTGTGTGTGTATATATGTGTGTGTGTGTGTGTGTGTGTGTGTGTATATATATATATATATATATTGCAGAATAAATGAGTTCTTCAGTATTAGGTGATACCTTTTTTATTTGGACTAACAATTTACAGTATGTCATAGGAAAAGCAATACAACTGGACTAACATGGCTATATATATATATATATATATATATATATATATACACCTTTTGCTTCATTCATTGTAACATCGCCGGAAGAAGAGATCAGTGTATCTCGAAAGCTCGCACAAATAAAAGCATTTCGTTAGCCACAGAACGGTATCACCTATTTATTTTTTTGATTATTGAAGCTCGGCTAACACGGTACTGATACCTCTACATGTGTATGTATATATATATATATATATATATATGTATATATATATATATATATATATACACACACAAAGAAAAAGGACAAAGACAATCCCCTAAAGTAGCACTCTAATATATACTACCAAAATAAACAAATAGAGTTAAGCAGAAAGACCCGAATGCTCTGTCAAGGCAAAAAAAGAACAAGATTTAATTAAAGCAGCAAGACACACTAACTTAAAAACAAACAAACAGATGGCAGCTGAAAATATATAGGCAGTGATATTCTAAAAGTAGATGCTGATATTAGAACCAAAAAGCTATGATGCGTTTAAATAATAATAATAATTATAATATAATTGGACACACAAAAAGCATAAATGGGACAAAAAATGAACAAAAGGTATTTAAATAAATCCTAATACTATAGTAAGCAAAATATAACTAAAGGCGTAAGGAAAAGTATGAAATCAATAGTTCTATATACATAAAAAATGTATATAGACAAAAATATACCTTAAAGCCAAGGGAAAAACCCAGGGGAGAAAAAAGAAAATGAACAAACTCATACCCTGATCAGCAAGTACAAAAATTGATAAAAAAATCAAGCAGCATGGATGTATAAAGTAACCAAGGTCATAGCACATGAGTCGATGGAAACATGATTAAATGGTGTTGCACAAAACCCATGCTGGAAAATGTTGCAAACACACAAAAATGCAGGAACCAAGAGGAACAGTAACACCAAACAGCAGAGAGGGCTATACTCAGCTGTCACCAAGTAGCAAACGGATATAGTCCTCTGTTGTAAGGCTCCAAAGTTTTCTCATAGAAAAATCAAACAAAGTCCATAAGTTACTGAGCTGCAGGAATCACGCCAGAAAAATCACATGGAGCTGCCAAACGAAGACACTACGCGTTTCGCCCGTCGGTGGGCTTCAACCCGGAGTGATCTGCATACTGGTCGTGCCGTGACGTGGCTGCATACTGGTCATGCCGTGACGTGGCTGCATACTGGTCGTGCCGTGACGTGGCTGCATACTGGTCGTGCCGTGACGTGGCTGCATACTGGTCGTGCCGTGACGTGGCTGCATACTGGTCATGCATTGACGTGGCTGCATACTGGTCATGCTGTGACGTGGCTGCATACTGGTCATGCCGTGACGTGGCTGCATACTGGTCATGCATTGACGTGGCTGCATACTGGTCATGCTGTGACGTGGCTGCATACTGGTCATGCATTGACGTGGCTGCATACTGGTCATGCTGTGACGTGGCTGCATACTGGTCGTGACGTGGCTGCATACTGGTTGTGCCGTGACTGCATACTGGTCGTGCCGTGACGTGGCTGCATACTGGTCGTGCCGTGACGTGGCTGCATACTGGTCGTGCCGTGACGTGGCTGCATACTGGTCATGCATTGACGTGGCTGCATACTGGTCATGCTGTGACGTGGCTGCATACTGGTCGTGACGTGGCTGCATACTGGTTGTGCCGTGACTGCATACTGGTTGTGCCGTGACGTGGCTGCATACTGGTCGTGCCGTGACGTGGCTGCATACTGGTCGTGCCGTGGCTGCATACTGGTCGTGACGTGGCTGCATACTGGTTGTGCCGTGACGTGGCTGCATACTGGTCGTGCCGTGCCGTGGCTGCATACTGGTCATGCCGTGACGTGGCTGCATACTGGTCATGCCGTGACGTGGCTGCATACTGGTCATGCCGTGACGTGGCTGCATACTGGTCATGCCGTGACGTGGCTGCAGGCTTATAACGCTTTGGCCAAAGGGTTTAACTAAATGACCCTTACTCATGAGAATACGAACATTGAAGTATTGAACTATGTATTTTGTCACATTGGATGTAGCATTGGGTATTTCTGTCTTTTGTATACATTTGGCCACGCTCAGTAGTACTTCTTTTGAGATTATATATATATATATATATATATATATTATTGGTGGGTTAGGGTGTTTTGAGCTGTGTGTGTGTGTGTGTGTGTGTGTGTAAGAAAGCGAAGGCTCCTTGTAGAAATCTTCAGCCTTCAAGAAAGGAAAATCATATTTGCCGCAGCAATCCCACCCAAAACTATTTTTAGAACAGAGTTGAACCAACTTTGATTTCCCGGAAGAGGTCATTGACACCTCCAAAAGTATCCCTGCACCCCGAGATTAGCGGGGCAGGAAACAGCACGGTTTTGGTTCTGGGCGGAGTGGGATCTCTGCCGGTGCAAACTCTTGCTGAACACTGATGGTAGGGGTTAATGTGACTGCTTTTAATAAAGGCCAAGACACCCATTACCCCTACCTGTCAGTGATGCATTTGTATTATGTATATATGTGTGTATTTTATCTATTTATTTATAGCATGTGTTACCAGGAAGTAATACACTGACAGTTACCTCTCGTTCTCACGTATGTATTCTGTAGCCTGATTCCAGCGCTTCAGGGACCAGGGTTAATTTTGTTTTCAGTTGGGGATGTTGTGCAGTGGGCTTTGATCTTCCCAAGTAACTATTTGGTGTTGCACTTCCCCCCCCCCCCCCCAATCAGGGGCGGGGTCATATTGCAAACACCTGGGTAGATAAGGTCAGCTCTTTGTAAGCTGTGAGCTCCCCAGCGCTGCGCTGACCCTGTGAAACCAACTCAACTGTGGCAAGTAACACAGATCAAGAAGCTTCCTAAAGAGTGCGACAATACACTCAACAAGAGAACTTGGAGTAATGAGGCTCAAGCCTCGGTATCCAATATCACCACTGACAGATTTAATCTGTCAGTCAGAACAGAACGGTCAACGGTGAGCTCAGAGGGGTTTAGTTGTGGAAGAGATTTCCTAAGAAGCAGCAGCTTGGGAAGAAGCTGTGAGCAGCCGGGAGATGCTGCAGTGGACATTGCAGAGAGACGGAACGGGGGAAATCTTTTTAGGGGGGGGGGGGAGGTGTGTGTGTGTGTTATCTTTTTCCAATACTCTATACTGTGTTTCTGTCTGGCGAATGGATCCCTGGTGTGATGGGCCTGGTCTCTCGTGATGAACACACACTGATATCAGACAAAAGGGAGCAGCCAGAGGAAATCAAACCACTGCAGTGCTGCTCCTGTTACTCTGCGCGGCGCTGCTCCTGTTACTCTGCGCAGCGCTGCTCCTGTTACTCTGCGCAGCGCTGCTCCTGTTACTCTGCGCAGCGCTGCTCCTGTTACTCTGCGCGGCGCTGCTCCTGTTACTCTGCGCGGCGCTGCTCCTGTTACTCTGCGCGGCGCTGCTCCTGTTACTCTGCGCGGCGGCTGCTCCTGTTACTCTGCGCGGCGGCTGCTCCTGTTACTCTGCGCGGCGCTGCTCCTGTTACTCTGCGCGGCGCTGCTCCTGTTACTCTGCGCGGCGCTGCTCCTGTTACTCTGCGTGGTGGCTGCTCCTGTTACTCTGCGTGGCGGCTGCTCCTGTTACTCTGCGCAGCGCTGCTCCTGTTACTCTGCGCGGCGCTGCTCCTGTTACTCTGCGTGGCGCTGCTCCTGTTACTCTGCACGGCGGCTGCTCCTGTTACTCTGCGCGGCGCTGCTCCTGTCACTCTGCGCGGCGCTGCTCCTGTAACTCTGCGCGGCGCTGCTCCTGTAACTCTGCGCGGCGCTGCTTCTGTTACTCTGCGCGCGGCTGCTTCTGTTACTCTGCGCGGCGCTGCTCCTGTTACTCTGCGCAGCGCTGCTCCTGTTACTCTGCGTGGCGGCTGCTCCTGTTACTCTGCGCAGCGCTGCTCCTGTTACTCTGCGTGGCTGCTGCTCCTGTTACTCTGCGTGGCGGCTCCTGCTGTTACTCTGCGTGGCGGCTCCTGCTGTTACTCTGCGTGGTGGCTGCTGCTCCTGTTACTCTGTGTGGCGGCTGCTCCTGTTACTCTGCGCAGCGCTGCTCCTGTTACTCTGCGCGGCGGCTGCTCCTGTTACTCTGCGCAGCGCTGCTCCTGTTACTCTGCGTGGCTGCTGCTCCTGTTACTCTGCGCGGCGGCTGCTCCTGTTACTCTGCGCAGCGCTGCTCCTGTTACTCTGCGTGGCTGCTGCTCCTGTTACTCTGCGTGGCAGCTCCTGTTACTCTGCGTGGCTGCTTCTCCTGTTACTCTGCGTGGCTGCTGCTCCTGTTACTCTGTGTGGCGGCTCCTGTTGTTACTCTGCGTGGCGGCTCCTGCTGTTACTCTGCGTGGCGGCTCCTGTTACTCTGCGCGGCGCTGCTCCTGTTACTCTGCGCGGCGCTGCTCCTGTTACTCTGCGCGGCGCTGCTCCTGTTACTCTGCGCGGCGCTGCTCCTGTTACTGTGCGCGGCGCTGCTCCTGTTACTCTGCGTGGTGGCTGCTCCTGTTACTCTGCGTGGCGGCTGCTCCTGTTACTCTGCGCAGCGCTGCTCCTGTTACTCTGCGCGGCGCTGCTCCTGTTACTCTGCACGGCGGCTGCTCCTGTTACTCTGCGCGGCGCTGCTCCTGTTACTCTGCGCGGCGCTGCTCCTGTAACTCTGCGCGGCGCTGCTCCTGTTACTCTGCGCAGCGCTGCTCCTGTTACTCTGCGTGGCGGCTGCTCCTGTTACTCTGCGCAGCGCTGCTCCTGTTACTCTGCGTGGCTGCTGCTCCTGTTACTCTGCGTGGCGGCTCCTGCTGTTACTCTGCGTGGCGGCTCCTGCTGTTACTCTGCGTGGCGGCTGCTGCTCCTGTTACTCTGTGTGGCGGCTGCTCCTGTTACTCTGCGCAGCGCTGCTCCTGTTACTCTGCGCGGCGGCTGCTCCTGTTACTCTGCGCAGCGCTGCTCCTGTTACTCTGCGTGGCTGCTGCTCCTGTTACTCTGTGTGGCGGCTCCTGCTGTTACTCTGCGTGGCAGCTCCTGTTACTCTGCGTGGCTGCTGCTCCTGTTACTCTGCGTGGCTGCTGCTCCTGTTACTCTGTGTGGCGGCTCCTGTTGTTACTCTGCGTGGCGGCTCCTGCTGTTACTCTGCGTGGCGGCTCCTGTTACTCTGGGTGGCTGCTGCTCCTGTTACTCTGTGCGCGGCTGCTCCTGTTACTCTGTGCGCGGCTGCTCCTGTTACTCTGTGCGCGGATGCTCCTGTTACTCTGTGCGCGGCTGCTCCTGTTACTCTGCGCGCGGCTGCTCCTGTTACTATGCGGCTCCTGTTACTCTGTGCGGTGCTGCTATTACTCTGTGCGGTGCTGATCCTGTTACTCTGTGCGGTGCTGATCCTGTTACTCTGTGCGCGGCTGCTCCTGTTACTCTGCGCGCGGCTGCTCCTGTTACTATGCGGCTCCTGTTACTCTGTGCGGTGCTGCTATTACTCTGTGCGGTGCTGATCCTGTTACTCTGTGCGGTGCTGATCCTGTTACTCTGTGCGGTGCTGCTATTACTCTGTGCGGTGCTGATCCTGTTACTCTGTGCGGTGCTGATCCTGTTACTCTGTGCGGTGCTGCTATTACTCTGTGCGGTGCTGATCCTGTTATTCTGTGCGGTGCTGATCCTGTTACTCTGTGCGGTGCTGATCCTGTTACTCTGTGCGGTGCTGATCCTGTTACTCTGTGCGGTGCTGCTATTACTCTGTGCGGTGCTGATCCTGTTATTCTGTGCGGTGCTGATCCTGTTACTCTGTGCGGTGCTGCTATTACTCTGTGCGGTGCTGATCCTGTTATTCTGTGCGGTGCTGATCCTGTTACTCTGTGCGGTGCTGATCCTGTTACTCTGTGCGGTGCTGATCCTGTTACTCTGTGCGGTGCTGATCCTGTTACTCTGTGCGGTGCTGATCCTGTTATTCTGTGCGGTGCTGATCCTGTTACTCTGCGCGGCGCTGATCCTGTTACTCTGTGCGGTGCTGATCCTGTTATTCTGTGCGGTGCTGATCCTGTTACTCTGTGCGGTGCTGCTATTACTCTGTGCGGTGCTGATCCTGTTACTCTGTGCGGTGCTGCTATTACTCTGTGCGGTGCTGATCCTGTTACTCTGTGCGGTGCTGCTATTACTCTGTGCGGTGCTGATCCTGTTATTCTGTGCGGTGCTGCTCCTGTTACTCTGTGCGGTGCTGCTATTACTCTGTGCGGTGCTGATCCTGTTATTCTGTGCGGTGCTGCTCCTGTTACTCTGTGCGGTGCTGATCCTGTTACTCTGTGCGGTGCTGCTATTACTCTGTGCGGTGCTGATCCTGTTATTCTGTGCGGTGCTGCTCCTGTTACTCTGTGCGGTGCTGCTATTACTCTGTGCGGTGCTGCTATTACTCTGCGTGGCTGTGTGACCTGGAGTTACCTCACTGCAGCATTGAGCAGACGGAGGAGTTAAAGGGATGGGAGTGTGTATCTGTAACGTGCAGAGCATCGTGTATGTGTAACACGCAGAGCAGTGTGTATCTGTAACGTGCAGAGCATCGTGTATGTGTAACACGCAGAGCAGTGTGTATGTGTAAGGCTTGTCCTATAGTAGGTGCGAGTGCGGTCGCGCGCCTGTGCGAACTCGCATGCACGTGACGCACACTTTGTCTGTGTGTGTTTGTTGTATTAAATAATATTTAAAAAAAACATGTTGCACAATAAAAATAATTTTTATTTATTCAACTTTGACACACACACACACACACAGACACAGACACACACACAGACACACAGACACAGACACACACACAGACACACACACAGACACACACACACTCTTCAGTGGCAGTAGCGGCGCAAAATCTTTCTTTTTCCTGTCTTCCCCCCCCTGTCGGCCGGCTCCACACTCACAGCCGCACGCGCGGCACCATTATAGAAAGGCTGACTAACCACAGCCAAGTATAAGTGCCGCGTGCGGCCACTATATAACAACCCTAACGTGCAGAGCAGTGTGTATCTAATGCGCAGAGCAGCGTGTATGTGTAACGTGCAGAGCAGTGTAGAGCAGTGTGTGTGTAATTGTGTGTGTGTGTGACGTGACACCCTGCCTCTGTACAACGTGACACCCTGCCTCTGTACAACGTGACACCCTGCCTCTGTACAACGTGACAGCCTGCCTCTGTACAACGTGACACCCTGCACCCTACCTCTGTATAACGTGACACCCTGCCTCTGTACAACGTGACACCCTGCCTCTGTACAACGTGACAGCCTGCCTCTGTACAACGTGACACCCTGCACCCTGCCTCTGTAGAACGTGACACCCTGCACCCTGCCTCTGTACAACGTGACACCCTGCCTCTGTATAACGTGACACCCTGCCTCTGTACAACGTGACACCCTGCCTCTGTACAACGTGACACCCTGCCTCTGTACAACGTGACACCCTGCCTCTGTACAACGTGACACCCTGCCTCTGTACAACGTGACACCCTGCCTCTGTACAACGTGACACCCTGCACCCTGCCTCTGTACAACGTGACACCCTGCCTCTGTACAACGTGACACCCTGCACCCTGCCTCTGTAGAACGTGACACCCTGCACCCTGCCTCTGTACAATGTGACACCCTGCCTCTGTACAACGTGACACCCTGCCTCTGTACAACGTGACACCCTGCCTCTGTACAACGTGACACCCTGCACCCTGCCTCTGTATAACGTGACACCCTGCACCCTGCCTCTGTATAACGTGACACCCTGCCTCTGTACAACATGACACCCTGCCTCTGTATAACGTGACACCCTGCCTCTGTATAACGTGACACCCTGCCTCTGTACAACGTGACACCCTGCCTCTGTACAACGTGACACCCTGCACCCTGCCTCTGTATAACGTGACACCCTGCACCCTGCCTCTGTATAACGTGACACCCTGCCTCTGTATAACGTGACACCCTGCCTCTGTACAACGTGACACCCTGCCTCTGTACAACGTGACACCCTGCCTCTGTACAACGTGACACCCTGCCTCTGTACAACGTGACACCCTGCCTCTGTACAACGTGACACCCTGCCTCTGTACAACGTGACAGCCTGCCTCTGTACAACGTGACACCCTGCACCCTGCCTCTGTACAACGTGACACCCTGCACCCTGCCTCTGTAGAACGTGACACCCTGCACCCTGCCTCTGTACAATGTGACACCCTGCCTCTGTACAACGTGACACCCTGCACCCTGCCTCTGTAGAACGTGACACCCTGCACCCTGCCTCTGTACAACGTGACACCCTGCCTCTGTACAACGTGACACCCTGCCTCTGTACAACGTGACACCCTGCCTCTGTACAATGTGACACCCTGCCTCTGTACAACGTGACACCCTGCCTCTGTACAACGTGACACCCTGCCTCTGTACAACGTGACACCCTGCCTCTGTACAACGTGACACCCTGCACCCTGCCTCTGTATAACGTGACACCCTGCACCCTGCCTCTGTATAACGTGACACCCTGCCTCTGTACAACATGACACCCTGCCTCTGTATAACGTGACACCCTGCCTCTGTATAACGTGACACCCTGCCTCTGTACAACGTGACACCCTGCCTCTGTACAACGTGACACCCTGCACCCTGCCTCTGTATAACGTGACACCCTGCACCCTGCCTCTGTATAACGTGACACCCTGCCTCTGTATAACGTGACACCCTGCCTCTGTACAACGTGACACCCTGCCTCTGTACAACGTGACACCCTGCCTCTGTACAACGTGACACCCTGCCTCTGTACAACGTGACAGCCTGCCTCTGTACAACGTGACACCCTGCACCCTGCCTCTGTACAACGTGACACCCTGCACCCTGCCTCTGTAGAACGTGACACCCTGCACCCTGCCTCTGTACAACGTGACACCCTGCCTCTGTACAACGTGACACCCTGCCTCTGTACAACGTGACACCCTGCACCCTGCCTCTGTACAACGTGACACCCTGCCTCTGTACAACGTGACACCCTGCCTCTGTACAACGTGACACCCTGCACCCTGCCTCTGTACAACGTGACACCCTGCCTCTGTACAACGTGACACCCTGCACCCTGCCTCTGTAGAACGTGACACCCTGCACCCTGCCTCTGTACAACGTGACACCCTGCCTCTGTACAACGTGACACCCTGCCTCTGTACAACGTGACACCCTGCCTCTGTACAACGTGACACCCTGCCTCTGTACAAAGTGACACCCTGCCTCTGTACAACGTGACACCCTGCACCCTGCCTCTGTATAACGTGACACCCTGCACCCTGCCTCTGTATAACGTGACACCCTGCCTCTGTACAACATGACACCCTGCCTCTGTATAACGTGACACCCTGCCTCTGTATAACGTGACACCCTGCCTCTGTACAACGTGACACCCTGCCTCTGTACAACGTGACACCCTGCACCCTGCCTCTGTATAACGTGACACCCTGCACCCTGCCTCTGTATAACGTGACACCCTGCCTCTGTATAACGTGACACCCTGCCTCTGTACAACGTGACACCCTGCCTCTGTACAACGTGACACCCTGCCTCTGTACAACGTGACACCCTGCCTCTGTACAACGTGACACCCTGCACCCTGCCTCTGTACAACGTGACACCCTGCACCCTGCCTCTGTACAACGTGACACCCTGCCTCTGTACAATGTGACACCCTGCACCCTGCCTCTGTAGAACGTGACACCCTGCACCCTGCCTCTGTACAACGTGACACCCTGCCTCTGTAGAACGTGACACCCTGCACCCTGCCTCTGTAGAACGTGACACCCTGCACCCTGCCTCTGTACAACGTGACACCCTGCCTCTGTACAACGTGACACCCTGCCTCTGTACAACGTGACACCCTGCACCCTGCCTCTGTACAACGTGACACCCTGCCTCTGTACAACGTGACACCCTGCACCCTGCCTCTGTAGAACGTGACACCCTGCCTCTGTACAACGTGACACCCTGCCTCTGTACAACGTGACACCCTGCCTCTGTACAACGTGACACCCTGCCTCTGTACAACGTGACACCCTGCCTCTGTACAACATGACACCCTGCTTCTGTATAACGTGACACCCTGCCTCTGTATAATGTGACACCCTGCCTCTGTATAACGTGACACCCTGCCTCTGTACAACGTGACACCCTGCCTCTGTACAACGTGACACCCTGCACCCTGCCTCTGTATAACGTGACACCCTGCACCCTGCCTCTGTATAACGTGACACCCTGCCTCTGTACAACGTGACACCCTGCCTCTGTACAACATGACACCCTGCTTCTGTACAACATGACACCCTGCCTCTGTATAACAGACACCCTGCCTCTGTATAACGTGACACCCTGCCTCTGTATAACGTGACACCCTGCCTCTGTACAACGTGACACCCTGCCTCTGTACAACGTGACACCCTGCACCCTGCCTCTGTATAACGTGACACCCTGCACCCTGTCTCTGTATAACGTGACACCCTGCCTCTGTATAACGTGACACCCTGCCTCTGTACAACGTGACACCCTGCCTCTGTACAACGTGACACCCTGCCTCTGTACAACGTGACACCCTGCCTCTGTACAACGTGACAGCCTGCCTCTGTACAACGTGACACCCTGCACCCTGCCTCTGTACAACGTGACACCCTGCACCCTGCCTCTGTAGAACGTGACACCCTGCACCCTGCCTCTGTACAACGTGACACCCTGCCTCTGTACAACGTGACACCCTGCCTCTGTAGAACGTGACACCCTGCACCCTGCCTCTGTACAACGTGACACCCTACCTCTGTACAACGTGACACCCTGCCTCTGTACAACGTGACACCCTGCACCCTGCCTCTGTACAACGTGACACCCTGCCTCTGTAGAACGTGACACCCTGCACCCTGCCTCTGTACAACGTGACACCCTGCCTCTGTACAACGTGACACCCTGCCTCTGTACAACGTGACACCCTGCCTCTGTACAACGTGACACCCTGCCTCTGTACAACGTGACACCCTGCCTCTGTACAACGTGACACCCTGCACCCTGCCTCTGTATAACGTGACACCCTGCACCCTGCCTCTGTATAACGTGACACCCTGCCTCTGTACAACATGACACCCTGCCTCTGTATAACGTGACACCCTGCCTCTGTATAACGTGACACCCTGCCTCTGTACAACGTGACACCCTGCCTCTGTACAACGTGACACCCTGCACCCTGCCTCTGTATAACGTGACACCCTGCACCCTGCCTCTGTATAACGTGACACCCTGCCTCTGTATAACGTGACACCCTGCCTCTGTACAACGTGACACCCTGCCTCTGTACAACGTGACACCCTGCCTCTGTACAACGTGACACCCTGCCTCTGTACAACGTGACACCCTGCACCCTGCCTCTGTACAACGTGACACCCTGCACCCTGCCTCTGTACAACGTGACACCCTGCCTCTGTACAACGTGACACCCTGCACCCTGCCTCTGTAGAACGTGACACCCTGCACCCTGCCTCTGTACAACGTGACACCCTGCCTCTGTACAACGTGACACCCTGCACCCTGCCTCTGTAGAACGTGACACCCTGCACCCTGCCTCTGTACAACGTGACACCCTGCCTCTGTACAACGTGACACCCTGCCTCTGTACAACGTGACACCCTGCACCCTGCCTCTGTACAACGTGACACCCTGCCTCTGTACAACGTGACACCCTGCACCCTGCCTCTGTAGAACGTGACACCCTGCCTCTGTACAACGTGACACCCTGCCTCTGTACAACGTGACACCCTGCCTCTGTACAACGTGACACCCTGCCTCTGTACAACGTGACACCCTGCCTCTGTACAACATGACACCCTGCTTCTGTATAACGTGACACCCTGCCTCTGTATAACGTGACACCCTGCCTCTGTATAACGTGACACCCTGCCTCTGTACAAATTGACACCCTGCCTCTGTACAACGTGACACCCTGCACCCTGCCTCTGTATAACGTGACACCCTGCACCCTGCCTCTGTATAACGTGACACCCTGCCTCTGTACAACGTGACACCCTGCCTCTGTACAACATGACACCCTGCTTCTGTACAACATGACACCCTGCCTCTGTATAACGTGACACCCTGCCTCTGTATAACGTGACACCCTGCCTCTGTATAACGTGACACCCTGCCTCTGTACAACGTGACACCCTGCCTCTGTACAACGTGACACCCTGCACCCTGCCTCTGTATAACGTGACACCCTGCACCCTGCCTCTGTATAACGTGACACCCTGCCTCTGTACAACGTGACACCCTGCCTCTGTACAACGTGACACCCTGCCTCTGTACAACGTGACACCCTGCCTCTGTACAACGTGACACCCTGCCTCTGTACAACGTGACACCCTGCACCCTGCCTCTGTACAACGTGACACCCTGCCTCTGTACAATGTGACACCCTGCACCCTGCCTCTGTACAATGTGACACCCTGCACCCTGCCTCTGTATAACGTGACACCCTGCCTCTGTACAACGTGGCACCCTGCACCCTGCCTCTGTACAACGTGACACCCTGCCTCTGTACAACGTGACACGCTGCCTCTGTATAACGTGACACCCTGCCTCTGTACAACGTGACACCCTGCCTCTGTATAACGTGACACCCTGCCTCTGTACAACGTGACACCCTGCCTCTGTATAACGTGACACCCTGCCTCTGTACAACGTGACACCCTGCACCCTGCCTCTGTATAACGTGACACCCTGCCTCTGTACAACGTGACACCCTGCCTCTGTACAACGTGACACCCTGCCTCTGTATAACGTGACACCCTGCCTCTGTACAACGTGACACCCTGCCTCTGTACAACGTGACACCCTGCACCCTGCCTCTGTACAACGTGACACCCTGCCTCTGTACAACGTGACACCCTGCCTCTGTACAACGTGACACCCTGCCTCTGTACAACGTGACACCCTGCACCCTGCCTCTGTACAACGTGACACCCTGCACCCTGCCTCTGTACAACGTGACACCCTGCCTCTGTACAACGTGACACCCTGCACCCTGCCTCTGTACAACGTGACACCCTGCACCCTGCCTCTGTACAACGTGACACCCTGCCTCTGTACAACGTGACACCCTGCACCCTGCCTCTGTACAACGTGACACCCTGCACCCTGCCTCTGTACAACGTGACACCCTGCCTCTGTACAACGTGACACCCTGCACCCTGCCTCTGTACAACGTGACACCCTGCACCCTGCCTCTGTACAACGTGACACCCTGCACCCTGCCTCTGTACAACGTGACACCCTGCACCCTGCCTCTGTACAACGTGACACCCTGCCTCTGTACAACGTGACACCCTGCACCCTGCCTCTGTACAACGTGACACCCTGCACCCTGCCTCTGTACAACGTGACACCCTGCACCCTGCCTCTGTACAACGTGACACCCTGCACCCTGCCTCTGTACAACGTGACACCCTGCCTCTGTACAACGTGACACCCTGCCTCTGTATAACGTCACACCCTGCCTCTGTACAACGTCACACCCTGCCTCTGTATAACGTGACACCCTGCACCTGTACAACGTGACACCCTGCCTCTGTACAACGTGACACCCTGCACCCTGCCTCTGTAGAACGTGACACCCTGCACCCTGCCTCTGTACAACGTGACACGCTGCCTCTGTACAACGTGACACCCTGCCTCTGTATAACGTGACACCCTGCCTCTGTACAACGTCACACCATGCACCCTGCCTCTGTACAACGTGACACCCTGCCTCTGTACAACGTGACACCCTGCCTCTGTATAACGTGACACCCTGCCTCTGTACAACGTCACACCCTGCCTCTGGGTGCATGGGTGTGCTGTGTCTTTAAGGGGGAAGCCCAGCCCCGCCGCTGCCTGCAGCCAGAGGATGGATCAGCTTCAGTACCAGGGACAGGAGCATCTCTGAGAGCTGGAAGCAGACATCACTGCACCCCCCACCCTGAGCATGGGGCCACAGGGGCACCCCTCTCAGCAGGGTCCTGTGCCCAGCCTGCCCACTGCTTGCTACCCCCATCTGCCCTGAACCACCCCTACCCCCAAATCCCCTGGGTTGGGGGGGGGGGGGACACAAAGGTAGCTGTGCAGCTGGATTAAAGGGGGACGGTCTGCTTTCCCCCAAAGCTGAAGGTGAGCCCCCCACCCCAAAGCCTTCCCTCTGTTTCAGTGTGTGTGAGGATTGGGGTGTGGTGGGTGGTGTTTGTTTGGGGTGGGGGGGGGGGGGGGGGGGTGAACACACAGAGGTTTTATAGGATGGGAGCGAGTGAGATCTTTAGATGGAAGAAAAATCTGGGTGGGACCGGGGGGAGGAGGTGTGAATTTCTATGTAGCAATGTAGGGGGAGAGAGAGAAAGAGGGGGAAGGGGTAGAGAGAGATGGGAAAGAGTGTGAGATGGGGGGGGGGGGGGTAGGCGAGAGGATATAGAGAGGAGGGAGAGGCCAGATTACTGATGGATGGAGATGAATGTATAGAAGGTGAGGAGAGAGGGTTGTAAAGGGGGACACAGGGCAAATGACAGACAGGAGTGAGGCATGTAGGGGGGGGGGGGGGGCACAGGGCATGTAGCAGGAGAGATGTATGTATGGGGGACACACACAGGGCAGGGGATAGGATAGAGGTATGTGGGGGGGGGGGCACCCGGCAGGTGGCAGGAGAGAGGCATGTAGGGGGGCACAGGGCAGGTGGCAGGAGAGAGGCATGTGGGGGGGGACAAAGAGCAGGTGACAGGAGAGGTATGTAGGGGGGGCACAGGGCAGATGGCAGGAGAGAGTCATCTAGGGGGGCACAGGGCAGGTGGCAGGAGAGGTATGTAGGGGGGCACAGGGCAGGTGACAGTAGATAGGCATGTGGGGGAGCACAGTGCAGGTTGCAGGAGAGAGGTGTGTAGGGGGGATACACAGGGTAGGTGACAGGAGAGGTATGTAGGGGGGGCACAAGGCAAGTGACAGGAGAGGTATGTAGGGGGGGGCACAGGGCATGTGACAGCAGAGAGGCATGTAGGGGGGGGCATAGGGCAGGTGACAGGAGAGAGGCATGTAGGGGGGGGGGCACAGGGCAGGTGACAGGAGAGAGGCATGTATGGGGGGACACAGGGCAGGTGGCAGGAGAGAGGCATGTGGGGGGACACACAGGGCAGGTGACAGGAGAGAGGCATGCAGGGGGGTTACAGGGCAGGTGGCAGGAGAGAGGCATGTAAGGGGGGCACAGGGCATGTGACAGGGGAGAAGCATGCTGGGGGGGGGGGCACAGGGCAGGTGGCAGGAGAGAGGCATGTGGGGGGGACACAGGGCAGGTGACAGGAGAGAGGCATGTGGGGGGACACACAGGGCAGGTGACAGGAGAGAGGCATGCAGGGGGGGTACAGGGCAGGTGGCAGGAGAGAGGCATGTAGGGGGGGCACAGGGCATGTGACAGGGGAGAGGCATGCGGGGGGGCACAGGGCAGGTGGCAGGAGAGAGGCATGTAGGGGGTGCATAGGGCATGTGACAGGGGAGAGGCATGTGGGGGGACACACAGGGCAGGTGACAGGAGAGAGGCATGCAGGGGGGTTACAGGGCAGGTGGCAGGAGAGAGGCATGTAGGGGGGGCACAGGGCATGTGACAGGGGAGAAGCATGCTGGGGGGGGGGCACAGGGCAGGTGGCAGGAGAGAGGCATGTGGGGGGGACACAGGGCAGGTGACAGGAGAGAGGCATGTGGGGGGACACACAGGGCAGGTGACAGGAGAGAGGCATGCAGGGGGGGTACAGGGCAGGTGGCAGGAGAGAGGCATATAGGGGGGGCACAGGGCATGTGACAGGGGAGAGGCATGCGGGGGGGCACAGGGCAGGTGGCAGGAGAGAGGCATGTAGGGGGGGCATAGGGCATGTGACAGGGGAGAGGCATGTGGGGGGACACACAGGGCAGGTGACAGGAGAGAGGCATGCAGGGGGGTTACAGGGCAGGTGGCAGGAGAGAGGCATGTAGGGGGGGCACAGGGCATGTGACAGGGGAGAAGCATGCTGGGGGGGGGGCACAGGGCAGGTGGCAGGAGAGAGGCATGTGGGGGGGACACAGGGCAGGTGACAGGAGAGAGGCATGTGGGGGGACACACAGGGCAGGTGACAGGAGAGAGGCATGCAGGGGGGGTACAGGGCAGGTGGCAGGAGAGAGGCATGTAGGGGGGGCACAGGGCATGTGACAGGGGAGAGGCATGCGGGGGGGCACAGGGCAGGTGGCAGGAGAGAGGCATGTAGGGGGGGCATAGGGCATGTGACAGGGGAGAGGCATGCAGGGGGGGGGCACAGGGCAGGTGGCAGGAGAGAGGCATGTGGGGGGGCACAGGGCAGGTGGCAGGAGAGAGGCATGTAGGGGGGGCACAGGGCAGGTGACAGACATAAGAATGGACACACTAGTTGATAAAGGACAAATATGAGAGTTACAGACAAGTATCACAGCGAAACCAGACAGATCTGTGTATACACACGCACACCTAGTGACACATGCGCACCTAGTGACACATGCGCACCTAGTGACACATGCGCACCTAGTGACACGTGCACACCTAGTGACAGACACACGCACACCTGGTGACACTCGCACATGTTGTGACACACACCTAGTGATACACACACGTAGTGACACACGCACACACCTAGTGACATGCACACACATGTAGTGACACACACCAAGTGACACACACATGTAGTAACACTCAGACACCTAGTTACACACACAAACACCTAGTGATATGCACACATGTAGTGATACACAAACACCTAGTGACACATCCACCTAGTGACAGACAGACACCAACACACACCTAGTGACACGCACACCTAGTGTCTCAAACTCATGTAGTGACACACGCACACCTAGTAACACGCACACAGACACCAACACACGACTAGTGACACACGCACACCTAGTGTCCCAAACTCATGTAGTGACACACACACACCTAGTCACACGCATACAGACACCAACACACACCTAGTGACACGCACATAGACACCAACACACGCCTAGTGACACATGCACACCTAGTGTCCCAAACTCATGTAGTGACACACGCACACCTAGTGACACGCACACAGACACCAACACACACCTAATGACACAGACACCTAATGACACAAATACACCTAGTGATACACACACATGTAGTAACATGCACCTAGTGACACAATGACACACAGACACCTAGTGATACACACACGTAGTGACATGCACCTCGTGACACAATAACGCACAGACACCTAGTGATACACACACGTAGAGACATGCACCTAGTGACACAATGACACACAGACACCTAGTGATACACACACGTAGTGACATGCACCTAGTGACACAATGACACACAGACACATAATGATACACACACATGTAGTGACATGCACCTAGTGACACAATGACACACAGACACCTAGTGATACACACACGTAGTGACATGCACCTAGTGACACAATGACACACAGACACCTAGTGATCCACAGTAACAATAACACACTGACAGAGCGATACATGTTAACAATAACAGATGTACATTGACACACTGATACACTGACACAGAGGTAAACAGACTCAAACGTGTGTGATCTGTGTGATGTGCGAGTGTGAGATTGTGTTGGATGTGCGTGTGTGAGATTGTGTGTGTGTGTGTGTGTGAGATTGTGTGTGCATGCGGTTGTGAGATTGTGTGTGATGTACGAGGGTGTGTGATTGTGTGTGATGTGCGAGTGTGAGATTGTGTGTGATGTGCGAGTGTGAGATGGTGTGTGCGTGTGTGTGTGTGAGTGAGATTGTGTGTGATGTGCGAGTGTGAGATTGTGTGTGATGTGCGAGTGTGAGATGGTGTGTGCGTGTGTGTGTGAGATTGTGTGTGATGTGTGAGAGTGTGTGTGTGTGTGAGATTGCGTGCACTGCTCTGTGCTTAGATGTTGTTTACTGATGATGTCATAGCCTTGCTCTGGTGAGGTCATGATGTGTACCTATGACACTACCCAACTATGAGGCTGCTGAGTATCTTTATACACCAATCGTGAACATTCTGTGCTGTATAATGATACTGAGTATCTCTATACACTGATAATGAACACGCTGCACTGTATAATGGTGCTGAGTATCTCCATGCACTGATAATGAATACGCTGCGCTGTATAATGACAATGAGAAGCTATACATAGATAACGATCACGCCATGCTGTATAATGATACTGAGTATCTGTACACTGATAATGATCACGCTGCACTGTATAATGATGCAGAGTATCTTTATACACTTATAATAAACACCCTGTGCTGTATAATGTTACTGAACACGCCGCGCTGTATAATCATGCTGAGTATCACTATACACTAATACTGAACACACTGCGCTATATAATGATGCTGAGTATCTATACAGTGGAAATGAACACACCGCGCTGTAGAATGACGCCGAGTATCTCTTTCCACTCCCAGGCCCCTGGCAGTGGGGGAGCAGTATACAAGTAATGGCAGAGAAGGTGGCGCCCCCCATGCAGGCCCCGGGCCCCCCTGAGGACGGTCCCTGCCTGCTCCCGCGGGACACGTCGCTCCTCGCCACGCACCTGAAGAAGGTGGAGAATCACATCACTGACGCCCAGCGCTTCTCACATCTCCCCAAACGCTCCACCGTGGACATCGAGTTCACTGAGCTGTCCTTCTCCGTGCGAGAGGGGCCCTGCTGGAGGAAGAGAGGTGAGGGAGGAAGGAGGGAGGGAGCGTGGGAGAGAGGTGAGGCAGGGAGAGAGCTGAGGGGGATAGGGAGGGAGGTGGGGGAGAGAGATGAGAGGGAGAGAAGTGATGAAGAGAGGAGGGAGAGGGATAGAGAGAGAGAGAAGTGAGGGGGAGAGAGGAGATCGGAAGAGAGGGTGAGGGAGAGAGGTGAGGCAGAGAGGGAGATTGAGAAGAGGTGAGTAGGGGAGGGAGAGATGGAGATAGAGAGGTGAGGGGGGATAGGGAAGAGAGGTGAGGCAGAGATAGATGAGAGGGAGGTAGAGGGGGAGGGAGGTGAAGGAGGGATGAGAAAGATGGAGAGGGAAGGGAAGAGAGGGAAGGGGGAGTGGAGAGAGAGGGGAGAGAAAAAGAGAGAGAGGGACAAATAGGTGAGGGGGGAGGTGAGGCAGGGAGAGGGAGATAAAGGAGATGGAGAGGGAGATGTGAACGAGGGGGGAATGGGAGAGAGAAGATATAATGTGCCCCCACATACAGACTCACGCATGTATAGATATGATGACTGGTCACTATGTTATTAATATTGTTATTGATCACTTATTGATTACAGGGTACAAGACTCTCCTGAAGTGTTTGTCTGGCAGGTTCTGCAGTCAGGAACTTATCGGTATCATGGGACCTTCAGGAGCTGGGAAATCCACATTAATGAACATTCTCGCGGGGTACAGGTAAGATACCACCCATCCTTACGTACCTCCAACATATCCCCCCACCATCCCTACCACAGTATACCCCACCCCAACATACATCAACGTAACCCACCCGAACACCCCCCATCCCAACATACCTCCGACACATCCCAACAGACCTCTTCATCTCCCTAACATACCCTACCCTTACACACCACAACTTATCACACCCAAACACCCCCATCCCAACACACTCCAATACAACCCATCCCAACATACCCTACCCATACTCACCACAACTTATCAGACCCAAACACCCCCATCCCAACACACTCCAATACAACCCATCCCAACATACCCTACCCTAACACACCTCAACTTATCACACCCAAACACCCCCCATCCCAACACTCCTCCAATACAACCCATCCCAACATACCCCCTCATCTCCCCAACAAACACCCTCATCTCCCCAACATACCCTACCCTAACACACCTCAACTTATCACACCTGAACACCCCCCCATCCCAACACCTCCAACACATCCCAACACACCTCCAACACACCCCAACACACCTCTAATACACCCCAACACACCTCCAACACACCCCAACATTGCCCACCGAACATCCCCCCATCCTAACACACTTCCAACACAGCACAACATACTCCATATCTCCCCAACATATCCCATCCGAACACCCCCATCCCAACATACCCCCTCATCTCCCCAACATACCCCCTCATTTCCCCAACATACCCCACCCTAACACACCTCAACTTATCACACCCAAACACCCCCCCATCCCAACACACCTGAATACAACATACGTCCAATACACCCCAACATATCCCCACCCCAACATATCACCACCTCAACATATCCCCATACCAATATACCTCCAACACACACTGTATTATATTAGTCATGAACGGCACACATGTGAGCATGTGACTTGTGTATGTGGCAAGGGTTAATACACAGCTATCCAGCTGACCCACTTATCTCCCTGCCGGGTCCCTAAAATGAGTAATACCTCCCCTCAATCCGTCACAATATACCTCACCGCTCTGCCAACACCAAAGATAATGAAAAGTCTCACCTCTAGGGGGTCCTCGATCACGTTTACTAGGAAAACTAGTGCCAAACACGCAAATCTATCGTAGCAAACTGTGCCCGAAAATGCAGTTATGCTCTTCAAAACATGCAAAGTTCAGTTAGCGCACAACACAATACTTTTATATTTATATACAAAAGTAGCGCAGCGCTTAGTTACAGAGCAGAATGTAATTGGAAACATACAGTATAATATGCAGGCAGTTTCATCAAAATAATGCGATAAAACAAACAGAAATTCCTAACATACAGTACATTATTACCACATATTAAGCTTCTCAAAGGGTCTTGAGTTGGAAATATGGGAAGTCACGTCACATAGCGTATAACACTCCCTTCGTATCCCCAAATGCATGTTTTTAAGACCCACCTTAAAACACCCCTGCTTAACGCAGCATATAAGTAGCACCGCGGCTAACACTATACACCTGATACATAAAGCTTGGCCCCCTGCAGACGCACTTACCAGAACGCCCTCCTACTGTCTCTGTACGTTCTTCCTGTCTACCAATTGTATGCATGTATTGTGAATGTCAGCTTCTTCGCACACGGACAAGAGCCAACACAGGTTCAATATAGAGTAATTTATTGATTCACTATACTAGAGAATGCTCACCAGGAAAGTCAGGGAGACTCTAACTGAGAGCCGTTCGCACAGAGATCTTATACCAAATAGCATACATTGGCTAATATTTGTTGCTGGGCAGATTATAATGACATCACACAGTACACAAGGTATATTCCTCCAGAGAGAAAGGACATACATAAGACAAGATGGATGCCTGTAAAACAAAATGAATTCCACTCTCTAGAGACCCCCGTCCAGTCCATATTTCACAGTCCCTTCTCTTATACTTTTCAAACGCTTCAGTGAGAAATGTATAATATTTTCCTCTGTTTCCTTATTCCGAGGAGGTACGGTAATCGTCCGCTGTTGGGGTATTATATGGTATTCCCCTTGGTCTGGGATGCCAATACCCCCGGAGTCTCACCCACTCCATATCCACTGCCAATGGCTTTTCCTTGCCTTGGCATTCCTGTCATTTTAATTGCAACTCGCCCAGAGGGATTTCTGCATCATCATGGTCCAGTTCCATTCCTTTATTTGTAGCATCTTCTCGGAGGGGCACGGAGGGAATAACTTGGGAAGTCATCTTGGCAAATATTCCTTTAACACAAGAGATGACAATGAACAGTACAACAATAAAACAAACACAGATAATCAAACCTCGCACAAGTTTTGCTCCTGGGGGTCCAAAATAGCCTTCCAGCCCACGCACTCAAGTCTATGGGACGATTAACCTGTCCTCTACTTTCTGTACTGCTGTTCTTATATCAGACACAGATCTAGAGATATTCTATAATACATCAGGGACATAGGTGCAACATTCCTAGTTTTTGGCTTTTGACAAAATAATAATTGGTAGTCATCCTGTCCCAAAGGTAAGGGAATAAAGGGAACCCCCCCCTCCCCTATAATGCTAAGGGGCATGTGGACAGAAACATAGCAAGAGGTAGTATTGATAGTAGTATTAATGGTAGTATTAATGGCTAAGACAGCACGGTAAACTAGTGTCAACTAAACATTTCTATCAATATACAAATAGCCACTAACATTAACCCTCCCAGTATCCACTGGTCTTGTGAGTGATCCCCAATTATAGTATATAAGACAAAATGTGGGCACCACCGGATAAAAACGTGTGATTCTGCATAGAAAAATAAGTATATAAAAAAAAACCACAGCTTTAATTAATAGTCTCTTATAGAAATCTCAGGCCTTTAGTTCTTCGAATACGTGTGTAAATGGATCTGTAATTGCTGATGCCAGTCTGCAATGTGACACGTGTATCCACAATGTAAGTTCAGCGACTTTTACTGCAGTATTTGTTGTTACAAGTACTTGATACGGGCCCTTCCACCTGGGTTGTAATGCGTGTTTCCTTTGGAAAACCTTTACCATCACCCAGTCGCCAGCTTCCTGTTGGAGCACTTTCGGATTTTCTGTTGTTGGCTGTACAGCTTTTCCCTGCGCATGGAGAGACTTGAAAAGTTTCATGAGTTGCATGCAATAGTTACTAATTGTCTCACCACAGATTGCATGATCTTCTACAATCAGTTCCTTTGAACTGCCTGTTGTCATTGGTCCTCTAAGCCATAAGTATCTCATAAGGGGATAACTTATATTTTCTAGTAGGGGTGCTTCGGATGGACATTAGAGCCACAGGGAGACCTCGGGCCATTTCATCCCTGTGTCATCACACATTTTAGCAATTTTGTTTTTGAGGGTTCCATTAACCCTTTCAACTGCCCCTGCACTCTGTGGATGATGTGAGCAATGAAGATGGTACTGAATTCCCAAACTCTTACACACTGTTTGCACTATCTGTCCTGTAAAATGAGTCCCTCTGTCTGACTAGATATGGTGAAGCAACCCATACCTAGGGATACATTCCTGCAGTAACTTTTTTGCTCCTGTTTTAGCATCTGCATGTATGCGCTGCTAGGCTTCCACCCAACCGGAGAAAGTACAACTCATTCACAACACATACCGATAATGCAAACTTCTAGGGAGTTCAATAAAATCAATCTGCACATTTACAAAAGGGCCCGAATGATTGCGCTGTGTAGGTTTTAAAGCCTTTCCTACGTTATGTTGCCTGCAAATAGCACCTTGCTGGCAGAAATCTGTCGCTGTTTTTGACAACTGCAAAAAATAGTAAGGCGCTCCTATATGAGGTGTAATCAGTGATAGATAATCTTATAATAAAGTGCACACTCTAACTAAATCATGTGAGAGTGTTCGTGTGTATAAAGAAATATATAAAGTGTATAATGTGAAAATGTCGCAGCTCAACCCTATAAAGAGAAGGTCCAGGTTCTCCTGAAGTGGATAGTCAGATGTGGCTTTTGGGGAGCGCACATATCACCATGAGATATATCACCACTCTCCAGAGACCCCAGTCCAGTTCATATTTCACAGTATGTATGGATGTCTTTATTTATATAGCGCCATTAATGTACATAGCGCGTCACAGCAGTAATACACGGGACAATCATATAAATAACAAATAACACAAATAACAGAGAATGGGAATAAGCACTTCAGGCATAAAAGTAACATTTATAAAAAGGAGTCCCTGCTCCGAAAAGCTTACAATCTAATTGGTAGGAGGAATATACAGATACAGTAGGAGGGCTCTTCGGAGCAGGGACTCCTCTTCCTAAATGTTAATGTTCTGTTATTGTATTACTTGTTATTTATATGATTGTCACGTGTATTACTGCTGTGAAGCGCTATGTACATTAATGGCGCAATATAAATAAAGACATACATTCATACATACTAAAATCCCTGCATTGGGAATAGAATAACCCACTTTGTCCATGTCCTTAACTCTCCTTCATCAATCTCTAATTCCACTTTTTGAGTTTAGGAAGAAAATGTTTTCTTTTTTAATTGAAAATACCCGAGGTATAGAAATACCCCATAACTTTCTTTCTATAACCCCCGGAATGATGCCACCTTCATCGTTGCATTTGTATAATTAAAATACACGTGTGGACACCCATCTTGATAGGGGTTACTTTAATCTTTGAAGGTGAAATATGTATCTGATATGTAACATACACTACCGACACACTTTATTAAAGTGTGGCTGGTTCCGCAAGCCGGGAGATTTCCCGGCTTGCTAGTGGCCGCCCCTCGGCGTGCCGCGCGTCATAGACGCGCGGTCACGCGTCTTCGGGAGCCAGCGCCCCCTGCACGCGCGTCCAGGGCTCCCCGAGGGAGCCCTGGTGTCCCGCGATGTGCGGGACGGCGGCAGGGGGTTCCGGGGGACCCGGCGGACCCGGCAGCGGTAGGGAGAGCGCCCCGATCGGAGGGCGCTCTTCCGCTGCTTCGGCGCGCGCCCGGCACCCTCGGGCGCGCGCCAGGCTACTGCTGCGGCCAAGAACGGGCAAATGCTCGAATAAACTTGGCCGCAGCAGTAGAGAAACCTGTCGTATTTTATATCAATCTAATTAGCTGAACTCCCTTGTCAGGAATATATATTTTGTATCCTTGTGGATCATATCAGATCCAAGATTTATTTTTAGTAAATGTGTACAGTAGCATAGGTTGAACTTGATGGACGTAGGCATGTCTTTTTTCTACCTCATCTACTATGTAACTATCTAACACCCTCCTCAGTACCCTATCATACCCCCACAATACCCCCACCCCAATATACCCCAACCTCCATTCCAACATACTCCCCCCTAACAACCCAATGAATAATATATACATCACACAAGAAGCTGTATAACTTTAATATCAGTGGCATTAAAAAGCAGTGGCACTGTGTCACCATCTCTGTGTCCCCCGTGTGCCGCAGGGACAGCGGGATGACCGGTGAGATCCTGGTAAACGGGAAGCAGAGAGAGCGGCGTACCTTCCGCAAGATGTCATGTTACATCATGCAGGACGACATGTTGCTACCGCATCTTACCGTGATGGAGGCCATGATGGTGAGAAATGGGGATCCGGAGCGGGGACCGGGGGACTCCAGTATGGGGTATAGCAATGGCAAAATATAGGGGGGAAAGGATGTACCCCTTATATGTATGGGGAGAAGAGTGATCCCAATACTAGGGAGAATGGGACCCCATGTCACATAGGGAGGACAGGACATCAATACTAGTAAGATTGGGAATCAGACCTATAGGGGGAAAGGGGTGCCCAGTATAAGGGATAGGAACCCCAATACTAGTAAGATTGGGAATCAGACATATAGGGGGAAAAGGGGTGCCCAGTATAAGGGATAGGAACCCCAATACTAGTAAGATTGGGAATCAGACATATAGGGGGAAAAGGGGTGCCCAGTATAAGGGATAGGCACCTCAATACTAGGGAATCAGGGACTCCAATATATATAGGGGAATGGGTGAAAAGGGTGATCCCAACACTAGTGGGGAGGTGAGCCCAGGGGCAGAGACTACAATGCATAGGGGGACCCCAATACTAGAAATATGGGGACTCAGACATGTAGGGGAAAGCGGTGAGCACAGTATGATTTATACAAACCCTAAAATATAGGGGGAAAAGAAGAACCCTTAATATATATTGGGATACAGGGTGAACGCAATACTAGAGAGGTTGAGACTCGAAACCACTCAGAAGAGAACAGACTCCAATAGAGTCAGAGACAGAGACCCCAATAGATATAGGAGCAAAGGGAAATCCCAATACTCTAGAGGAAAAGAACCCAACACATATAGGAATGAGGTGACCCTAACAGTGGTAGTTGAACCCAAAACACCCCTGTTTTTTTTGGGGGGGGGGGCATAACCCTAACATGAGGAAGAGAAGGGGGGTGAAAACAGTTCTGAGAGGGCAGAACCCGTATCAGGTGATACACACAGATCCTAACACATAGCATTTGACGGCAGGTAAGTACCCCTCGGCCCACACAATCTTCTCATGTTATCTCTGCTGTGAAACCTCAGATTATTATATCTCGGGTTTCCTTTCATACTCAGGCTGGTCAGGCATTTTCCCCAGCAGGTAATGACCCCACGGTATGCACGGAGTAACGTGTCTGGGGAGAGCGTTGTTATAACGTTCTGCTCTCTGCCTCCTCTCAGGTCTCCACCAACCTGAAGCTCAACGAGAAGCTGGATGTGAAGAGAAAGCTGGTAAGTGCGGCTTGTGTGGGGAGGGGGAGTATTTATGAGCATCCGCTCCCATCCCAGTGTGGGGGGACAGATCCGGCCATATCATAATCCTAATATTACCAGCATCCGGGCTCAGATAGCCCCTTAATAATCCCACGTGGGCAGCCACGGGTGGGATCCTGGAGAGAGGGCCAATGATGGTTTTATAGGAAAGATATAGGGCGGGGTCACTGGGAGATAACGGGATTCTCCTGAGTGTAAGTGTCGGAGGCTGGGATGAAACTCACGGACGTACTATCCATCACACCTCTGTGTGCTTCCCGTGCCCCTGTGTGTGTCCTGCAGGTGAATGAGATTCTGACCGCACTGGGTCTCTTGGAGTGCTGTGGGACCCGCACTCTGGTCCTCTCCGGGGGGCAGCGGAAGCGTCTGGCTATTGCCCTGGAGCTGGTCAATAATCCCCCCGTCATGTTCTTCGATGAGCCCACCAGGTGAGGGATACGGGGGTCTCCCCCCATGTCTCTCTCCACCCCCCTCCATCCTCCTCCCTATCCTCCTCGCTATCCTCCTCCCCCCACCCCTCCTTTGTCCCCCTCTTCTCCATCCTCTTCATCCTCCCCTCGTCCTCCTTCCATCCCCCTTCCTCCCTCCACTTCACCCCCCTTCTTCCCTCCACTTCATCCCCCTTCTTCCCTCCAACCCCTCCCTTCTCCCCCTCCTCCTTCCTCCCCCCTCCCTTCTCCTCCTCACTCCTCTTAGTCCCCCTCCCTCTCTCACACCTCCCTCTCCCTCCCTCTCTCTCTCACACCTTCTTCTCTCACACCTCCCTCTCCCTCTCTCACACCTCTCACACACCTCCCTCCCTCTCTCTCACCTCTCTCTCTCTCTCTCTCTCTCACACCTCTCTCTCTCTCTCTCTCTCTCTCTCACACACACTTCTCTCTCTCACACCTTTCTCTCACACACCTCTCTATCACACCTCTCTCTCTCTCACACTCCTCTCTCTTACACCTCACTCTCTCACACACACACACCTCTCTCTCACACACCTCTCTCTCCCTTTCTCTCTCCATGGTAGTGGTCTGGACAGTGCATCCTGTTTCCAGGTGGTCTCTCTGATGAAGTCTCTGGCTCAGGGAGGCCGTACAATTATATGCACCATACACCAGCCCAGCGCCAAGCTCTTCGAGCTGTTTGACAAGGTCTTTACATGTGTGTGTGTGTATATGTGTGTGTGTGTATATGTATGTATGTGTGTGTGTATATATATATGTGTGTGTATATGTGTGTTTGTGTGTGTATATATTTATATATATATATATATATATATGTATGTGTGTGTGTGTGTGTGTGTGTGTGTGTGTGTGTGTGTGTGTGTGTGTGTGTGTGTGTGTGTGTGTGTGTATATATGTAGATACATGCATATATATATTGTGATGCCTCCGTCATGTTGCAAGGTCTTTTGTCCCAGATTAAGGCAGGAAACATTTGGGTTTGTCAAACAGGGTTTTTATTACTACACAATAATAACTAAATAATATGAACACCGTCCCTTTAAGGCAACATAAATCATAAAATAAACGCCTACTCCTCTCAAGAGACTAACTACATCAATCCAGCCCTTTCTAACCGGGTGGCTAGCTAAGCTGGTTACCACCCCAAAACATGAACTGCAAATACAAAAGTCCAATAAGAAAATATAACAGTCCTTATCTGTATTGCTGCTGTAGAGGAATCCCTCCCACGAGAGTCCAGGAAATCCCTCTGGATCCAATGTCCTGGACAGGACAGCCCTGCTTCCACAGCAGACATGTCCTTGCTTCCTGGGTGTACAACCCAGGCAGTTCCAGCAGGCTCTGCGACCAACGTCCAGCAAGCCTAGGGGACTGTGCCAGGCAGCTTCCTCCTGGCTGGGGAGAAGTCGCTCTCTCCCCCCCCCCCTCTCTGGAGAAAGCAGTATCTCTCAGTGTGCAGCTCAGTGTCTGCCTTTTATACCTCCTGTTCAATCAGGAGTGCTGCAGCTGCAACAAGCCTCTCCAGGGTAGGTTAACTGCTTGCATGCTGGAAAGCAGACATATCTCACTACATTCCAGAACACAGAGACCGTGACTATATCACATATACATGTGTATATATATATATATATATATATATATATATATACATGTATATATATAGATATAGATAGATATATATATTCCAAATTCACCAGATTGGCAGCTGGCAAAAAGAGACAGCACACTTAGTAATCAAAAAAATGCATGTATTAAAACATAAGCACCACAGTCAACCAACGTTTCGGTCCTCAGAATGGGACTATATATGTATAGGTAACCCTCCCTGCCTGGCTCCTAGAGAGATTACATTGTTGTGCAATATTTGGCTTTGGCTACTCTGCATGGGTTACCGTGACTCGGGGTGCTGGCCTCAGGCTGGGCGCTGAGATACCACGGATGTATAATAATGGGCAGCAGGAACGTGTGTAATATAACATTCTTGTATTCTGGTTCCCAGGCACGGGGAGCGTTCACATTCAAACTACAGACGCTGTATTTCTTTTTAACAAACATACAGGATTTCTGTGGCTTCTATTAGTGCAGACGCATCACTACAACGGAGATGTATTTACTTAGTTCCTAGCCTGTGTCGGGCCCAGCCCCCCTTATTATATCAGTACCATCTTCTGTATTAACCCGGGTTACCTGGGTCCCTATGGAAAAAACAGGGGGGTCCTCAGCAATTGGTCACAGGACTGTTTGGGAACTGTCACTTCCATACTGACCGATGAGGAATATGAATGCGGACCTGCGGTTAGAGATGATCCGCCGACGCTCGGGAGCCATCTTTCCTGAGGCCCTCTGTGGCGTGCCGGTTTCCTCTCGTTAGGATCTGTAGAATTCCATCTGCTTTCATCTGGGATCCTAACTCAGGGGCACTGTCCCACCTCCAGCACAACAAAATATAAGGGGCCAGGTCTGGGTTATTACTTTAGAAACATCTTTATATCTTCTTCCCGAGGTTGCCCTCCTCTGGTCCTCTGGGAACCTAAGCTTCTCGAACCTTCCCCTTCTCTATATACTCAACATGATGTCATGATTCCATGGCAACACAGGGTGGGGCCCAATACACTCCAACCCTCTAGTAACCCTTTGGGAGGGGGGGGTTACACTCTCCCCTAACTAAACCCAATGTTGCCCCCAATATTGCATAGGTACACATACACATTGTTAGAATACACATATATACATTTAATTATATACAGACTGTAATAACATATAATATCTTCTCACTTAAACGTGTTTAGACTTGTGCACTTAACCTTATCCAGGCAGCTGTGCTATATACACACACTGAGCATAAAGCTCATCTCTTTTGTATTACCGCATCCCATATTTGAACGGGCAAATGGCAGTAGAAGCGGGGCACAGTATTTATCTGGTCCCAGGGACAGTAGTGTAGCACAGGCGTGCGCAAAGTGGGGGGCGCGGGGTTTACAGAGGCCCCGCGCACTTCCCGAAGGCAGTTAAATGAATGCCGGGGGAGCTGCAAGGCCTCTGTAAACTTCTCCTTACCTTGGTTCAGACGTTCCTGGCGACGCGTCGCCATGGCAATGCATCGCCAAATGACGCCGCAGGGTCATGTGACGTTGTGTTGCCGTGGCAATGTGACGCCAGGATGTCAGAACCAAGGTAAGCAGGGGGGAGGGGGGCGCAAGGATAGGGGGACAGACAGCAGGGGGGCGCAGGGAAAAAGGATTGCGCTCCCCTGGAGTAGCACGTATGAAATTATAGTGAGTATAGTTATTACTGCAGTAACATGTGACCCAGACAGGATCAGACACTTACATAGCACATAGGTGAGCAGTAACACACAGACTACCAATAATGTGCTGGATCGGACCTCCTAACCATAGCACCCTTACCAGCAGGCACCTCTACATAGTGACCCTGTTTACCCCCTTTTTGTATATATACTCCACCCGATGTGCCCTGTTCTCATGATCCTTTATTAAGTGCGCTAAAGAATGCACTTGTCGTTAGTGTCTCTCCTTTTCTCTGGAGATCTTCCCTCCCCTCCCCTCTCCTCCCCTCCCCTCTCCTCCCTTCCCCTCTCCTCCCTTCTCCTCCCTTCTCCTCCCTTCCCCTCTCCTCCCTTCCCCTCCCCAGTGACATGCCTGAACTTGTCTTGTACAATGTGAAGAGTGAATCTACCAGACTTTGCCAGTTCCTGCAACCAACGTGTTTTTACGTTATTGCGCTATTGTTTGTTCTCTTGTTTCCTTCTTTATGGGGTTGCCCTACGCTCCCCTGACCTTTTGGAAGTAAGTAGAGGATGCGCATAGTGAGAAATGTGAGCTTTAGCTTTACATTGTAATCAGTGACCCCTGAACTATCCTATCATCTCCATAGTATCTCTAGGACATAGGGGTATTTATATCCCCAGATCTCCTTGGCCCGATCCCGGATTATACGATCCGCCCGAGTCAGCCATGTTAGCTTACGGCTTAGCGGACCACTGGGAACAACCCACATGAAGACTCCTTTATGGGAAGCTCAGCCATAGCCATGTCCCATTGTACATTGTCACTGTAAAATAAGCAATCGTCTAGTTCTTCAGTGTGCCGTATATAAGCCTCATTTTCCTCTTCAGAGTTCATGGGGCCCCCCACCATTGTTCGATCTTACCCTGTTGGCCAGACTCCATGCATGTGAACCCATCTCTGGGCACCATCTGGTAGCACATCCATGTTGACGAGGGACTCCCTCGGCAGGTGTCGCTCCCAACTCTCGGGTGGCAGGGCAAGTGGTGCAGTCCAGCAACACAGCAACCACCGGGCATCTCCCCATAGGAGGTAGAGAAGAAACTCCACTGGTAGATTTGCATGAGGCCACACAAGCTCTGATAACAACGGAGCAAGCCTCACCAGACAGGTCTACAGGGTCCACCAAAGGTGGAACCTCAGATGGATCCGCAATCACTGCCAGGATAACTTCGACCTCCGGCGGTCCCACAGAAAATGGTCTCCAGAGGTATCTCAGCAATCATGCGGCTAGGCACAGCGTCGTTCCTTTCTTCTCGATTGGAACTCACAGGTTCTTGTTCCAGCTCTCTCTCCCCACCGACCCAGGTTAACAGGTGTAGGGAGAAGGCGCTTCTAGCTCCCCTGCTAGTTCAGGGACGGGGACGCTGGATTCACTTGAGTCCCTACTTACATGTGTAGAGTTGATCAGCGACACCATCGTCCGATGGACGTGCGGCTGCATGTCGGGCAACCTGCACTCCGCAGATCTGGAAATACTGGGCAAGGCTCCTCAAGGACATCAACATCCAAAACAGGCTGCTTGTAGGAATTCTGAATCTCCTATGGTAATGATAAAAAACCCTGCCGGGAGTATGAAAATGTACTAACTGTGGAGTACTGGTAGCAGTCGCCATCTTATCAATGCCACAAAAATATAGTCTGGCCCACACAATCACGAGAGTGGGTGATATGGTCACTCCCTGTTCCACGTGTGTCGTTCTCTCTTTAACACTCAGTAAGTCCCCTAGCAAACCGGCAGGAATATGGCGTGGCCCATATGGTCCTGTATCCCCAGAGAGTTACTGGAGGGGAGGGCGTGGCCGTATACTTCGCGCAGCTAGGCAATGGGCTTCACACATCGTTGTCACCATGCATTCTTGTATCCTTGTTGGGAAACTAGGTCCCTCTTTAACTTGGCGGGAAATGCAGTCCCTCTTGACTTGTGTCAAAATGTTTCTGGTAGCGAAGGGTTTGGCTAACCACGATTTTGCTGTACTGGGGCTCTCAGCGCTAAATGCCCTTCATTTTGATCAACAGTCACTTGTATCCCATGTACTCTCACGTCTTTCTCAGGAACACCATTTTGGCTTCACAGTAGGCTAGAACCTGTGGTCGTGGCCCGCCGCCATTTTGAATGTTCTATCCGGGATTGATGCAATTTTAACTTTCTTATATCGGGAAAGATTTGCATGCACATAGTCCACAGTGTTTTTCTTTCCTTATTCGAGCATCGCTCCCATCTTTTCCTGACAAAGCGTACAATGTTGTCAAAGTCCAAACAAAACAAACTCTTCGCCCTAAAAGTTCCAAAACGGGCAAAACACAAACATTCCTCCACTTTCTCTTGCTTGCCCAGCGCCACGTTGGGCGCCAAATGTATCCCTCCCTGCCCAGCTTCCTAGGGAGATAACATCGTTGTGCAATGTTTGGCTACTCGGCATGGGTTACCCTGACTCCGGGGCTGGATTCAGGCGGCTGGGCGGTGAGTAAGGATATATAATAATGGGCGCCTGGAACTTTTGTAATACAACTGTCATTTATTCTGGTTCCCAGCACGGGGACGTCATATTCAAACTATAGACGTTGTACTACTTTATAGCAAAGATCACAATGTGAATCCCCACAGGGGGTCACAAAAGAGTTCCCTCTTAAGTTTGCACTCATACAACAGATGGTAATATGTATATATATATAGAAATGCATGTCATTTCCCAGAATCCCTTGCTGCAGTGGAAGTGCTGTGTGCTGGGTGATAATGGGGAAAGGCGGGGTTGCAGACCTGCCTAAGACATGCAGATGAGCATACAGTTGTATTTACATTTGCATATTTGCTTTGCTGTGGAGGGTTTTTGTCACTTTTTTGACCCACCATAACTTAACTCAGTATGGTAAACCCCATCCTTTAGCTTCTTTGCATAGCCAGTTAATCAACCCCACACTGATGAGACCCATTAAGGTCGAAACAGCTGCCTGTGGGTGGCTTCTCGGCCTTTTGGCTAAGATCAAGTGTAGGGTCTGTTCTGTGAAGGGTGCAATTGGTCCTCTGGTCAAGCCCGGGCTATTTTATCACGGCACCCCAGGAGTGGTTAACCTGGTGGAGTCATTTGCTGCCACACGCACTTGACACTTGCACGGATAATTTGCACACCCCTACATTTTTCTGCACTGGCACCCCTTATTGCCTTCCGCTGAGGGGTAGCCATTATTTTTTTACCCGCCAGGCTTCCGGGTCTGGCGTGCACTTGTGCACTTTTTTGTTGTTGTTTCGTCTGAGCACTTCCTGCACTGCATTGCACAGCGCACTGGAACACTCGCACCATGGATTGTGTTTTGTTTTTTTTTGGGTTATCAGTCACCTATTTTTCTTCGGAGAATGCAAGACTGTGTGCTGGTCGGTGGTCGCCATTCCCTCGGGAGAAGACTGCGGTGGGCGAGTAGGCGTGAGCTGAAAGCCCTAAAGACCTGGAACCTCCTGCTGCGCCTACTGCACGGGGAGGGGATAGGATGGACGTCGGATTCTTCGGATGACGACGTCGGTGTAACATCGGGACTTTTCCTGGCCCTTGTGGCTGAAGAGGACCGACTATGTCATGGACTTGCAGCTCTCCGGAGCCTATAGTCACAAGTGGAGCTCACCTGATCTCACAGCGTGGATCACGAGCACGGTTTTGGAGGTGGAATCACTTTTTCACCACCCGGGCTACAAACAAACAAAAAAAAAAAAAAAGCTGTCTGTGGGTGGTTTTCTGGGTATGCACCTTAACCCTGGCTGTGCTCAAAGCTGTGACCATGCAGCAAGCTTAAGCCTATAGGGAACCATGTTAAAAATGTTTTTTGAAGCAAAAAGTGGCACTGTGTGCTCATTTGCATGTCATTCCCCAGAATCCCTTGCTGCAGTGGAAGTGCTGTGTGCTGGGTGATAATGGTGAAAGGTGGGGTTGCAGACCTGCCTAAGACATGCGGATGAGCATACAGTTGTATTTACATTTATATATATATATATATATATATATATATATATATATATATATATATATATATATATATATATAAAAAGGAGACAGCACTCAGGCATGTAAATACAGTAAAACACAAAGCACAGAAGTCCAACGTTTCGATCCCACAGGGGGACTTCTGTGCTTTGTGTTTTAATACACTTACTGATTTTACCTGCCTGAGTGCTGTCTCCTTTTTGCCAGTTTCTGGTAATGTATGTATTTGCTATCTTTATGGGATATGCACCAGCCCATTCAGGATACTATATTGGAGTGCCTGAGAAATCGTTTTCAACTATATATATATATATATATATATATATATATATATATATATATATATAAAACGATTTCACAGGCACTCCAATATAGTATCCTGAATATATATATACTCAGTATCGGGTATACATAAGAGCTACCATAGGAAACGCCACTAAAACTAAAATAATAATAAAATGTTATTAACATATATGTAATATAGACAGCAAAGTGAATAAATGGTTTAGAAATGTGAATGAAATCCCCTCAGTGAGAGATTGACAGCATGTAGGTAGTGGGTATACTGGGAGTGCTATCCCAAGGGCTAAACCAAAGTGTGTCTCACAATAGATGTCCTGTTGAATGAAGGACACGATTTGATACAATTATAGATCAAGCGCTCAAAATAAGAGGCAATGAAGCTACAGTGTGGCAGTTAATAAGCAGGGTGTATATACAACCATACTGATATAATGTATCAAGGGTTACAGCTAGAAAACAAACCTCACACAAAGGCTGAAAAGAGACATCCACTTCAGCAGCTGATCAATAGCCTCTACGCCAGGTATATATACAGATAGAGCACAGCTGGCACTCCAAGCAAAAGAGTCAAATCATCAGGTGCCATAAGACAAGTATATGCAACAGATTGCCTTCCCAGCAGGGAAGCAAAGAAACAGCACTCAGTAGTATGTAGCAAAAAGATTGTATTCAAACAACATGACAGCACATGTAAACCAACGTTTCGGTCCACTAAGGACCTTCTTCAGCACTTCCCTGTAGAAGGTCCTTATCGGACCGAAACGTTGGTTTACATGTGCTGTCATGTTGTTTGAATACAATCTTTTTGCTACATACTATTGAGTGCTGTTTCTTTGCTTCCCCTGCTGGGAAGGCAATCTGTTGTATATATATATATATATATATATATATATATATGTGAAATTAGTATATTACGCAACGTAACCAGAGCTGCCCCCTAAGATGGTCAGTAGACACCAACATGTATAATACATGTTCAAACCACAGCCGGGGCACCCAGGCGCTGTATGCTATACTCTGCTGTAATAGGTAGGTTAGTGACAATGGAAAAAAGGCGCTCATCATAAGCAATATATATATATATTATATATATATATATATATATATATATATATATATATATATAGACACCTGCAATAGGCAGTGAATGAAGCTATTAGACACCAATTGGTTCCTTTCTTGAGTCGGACCCGGCCCCACGTATTACTTCAGTACCATCTTCTGTATTAACCCGGGTTCCCTGAGCCCCTACGGGAAAATCAGGGGGGTCCTTTGCGATTGGTGACAACACCGTTCGGCTGTTTGGGAACTGCCACTTCCATACCAGCTGATGAGAAAAATAAATGCGGACCTGCGGTTCGATCCGATCCGCCGACACCCGGGAGCCCTCTTTCCGGAGGCCCGCTGTGGCGTGCCGTTTCCCTATCTTTACGATCTGTAGCACTTCATCTGCGTTCACCTGGGATCCTAACTCAGGGGCACTGTCCCATCTTCAACACAACAAAATATAAGGGGCCTGCTCTGGGTTATTACTTTACGATTATTTTTATACTTTCTCCCAGAGGCTCCCCCTCCTCTTGTCCTCCAGGGATACTCCCTTCTCGAACCTTCTCCCTATCTTATATATACCTATATATGTATGTATGTGTAAGAGATGTGTGCAGAGGTTCATATAATGGAGACCGATTGGAGACATACGTGAGCACGGGCAGGATACACGGGTCACACACTCTTGTTGAAGGTTCCCTTGAACGATTCTCCCGTTTATTTCTGTGTATATATACTGTACAGTTGTGTGAAAAAGAAAGTACACCCTTTGAATTCCATGGTTTTACATATCAGGACATAATAACAATCATCTGTTCCTTAGCAGGTCTTAAAATTAGGTAAATACAACCTCAGATGAACAACAACACATGACATATTACACTGTGTCATAATTTATTTAACAAAAATAAAGCCAAAATGGAGAAGCCATGTGTATGTATGTATGTATGTATGTATGTATGTATGTATGTATGTATGTATGTATGTGTGTATATATGTCTGTCTGTATGTATGTATGTATGTATGTGTGTATATATGTCTGTCTGTATGTATGTATGTATGTATGTATGTATGTATGTATGTATGTATATATGTCTGTCTGTCTGTCTATATGTATGTATCTGTGTATATATACATGTCTCTCTGTCTGCTTCCAGCTGTATATCCTCAGTCAGGGGCAGTGTATATATCGAGGGTCCGTAACTGATCTCATCCCGTATCTGAAGGGCCTGGGACTCCATTGCCCCACGTACCACAACCCCGCTGACTTCAGTGAGTTATATATCTGCCCCACGTACCACAACCCCGCTGACTTCAGTGAGTTATATATCTGCCCCACCTACCCCAACCCGCTGACTTCAGTGAGTTATATATCTGCCCCACCTACCCCAACCCGCTGACTTCAGTGAGTTATATATCTGCCCCACCTACCCCAACCCGCTGACTTCAGTGAGTTATATATCTGCCCCACCTACCCCAACCCGCTGACTTCAGTGAGTTATATATCTGCCCCATCTACCCCAACCCGCTGACTTCAGTGAGTTATATATCTGCCCCACCTACCCCAACCCGCTGACTTCAGTGAGTTATATATCTGCCCCACGTACCCCAACCCGCTGACTTCAGTGAGTTATATATCTGCCCCACCTACCCCAACCCGCTGACTTCAGTGAGTTATATATCTGCCCCACATACCACAACCCGCTGACTTCAGTGAGCTATATATCTGCCCCACCTACCCCAACCCGCTGACTTCAGTGAGTTATATATCTGCCCCACCTACCCCAACCCGCTGACTTCAGTGAGTTATATATCTGCCCCACCTACCCCAACCCGCTGACTTCAGTGAGTTATATATCTGCCTCACCTACCCCAACCCGCTGACTTCAACCCGCTGACTTCAGTGAGTTATATATCTGCCCCACCTACCCCAACCCGCTGACTTCAGTGAGTTATATATCTGCCCCACGTACCCCAACCCGCTGTCTTCAGTGAGTTATATATCTGCCCCACGTACCCCAACCCGCTGACTTCAGTGAGTTATATATCTGCCCCACGTACCCCAACCCGCTGACTTCAGTGAGTTATATATCTGCCCCACCTACCCCAACCCGCTGACTTGAGTGAGTTATATATCTGCCCCACCTACCACAACCCGCTGACTTCAGTGAGTTATATATCTGCCCCACCTACCACAACCCGCTGACTTCAGTGAGTTATATATCTGCCCCACCTACCACAACCCGCTGACTTCAGTGAGTTAAATATCAGCCCCACGTACCCCAACCCGCTGACTTCAGTGAGTTATATACCTGCCCCACCTACCCCAACCCGCTGACTTCAGTGAGTTATATATCTGCCCCACGTACCACAACCCACTGACTTCAGTGAGTTATATATCTGCCCCACGTACCCCAACCCGCTGACTTCAGTGAGTTATATACCTGCCCCACCTACCCCAACCCGCTGACTTCAGTGAGTTATATACCTGCCCCACCTACCCCAACCCGCTGACTTCAGTGAGTTATATACCTGCCCCACCTACCACAACCCACTGACTTCAGTGAGTTATATACCTGCCCCACCTACCACAACCCACTGACTTCGGTGAGTTATATATCTGCCCCACGTACCCCAACCCGCTGTCTTCAGTGAGTTATATATCTGCCCCACGTACCCCAACCCGCTGACTTCAGTGAGTTATATATCTGCCCCACGTACCCCAACCCGCTGACTTCAGTGAGTTATATATCTGCCCCACCTACCCCAACCCGCTGACTTGAGTGAGTTATATATCTGCCCCACCTACCACAACCCGCTGACTTCAGTGAGTTATATATCTGCCCCACCTACCACAACCCGCTGACTTCAGTGAGTTAAATATCAGCCCCACCTACCCCAACCCGCTGACTTCAACCCGCTGACTTCAGTGAGTTATATATCTGCCCCACGTACCCCAACCCGCTGACTTCAGTGAGTTATATATCTGCCCCACCTACCCCAACCCGCTGACTTGAGTGAGTTATATATCTGCCCCACCTACCACAACCCGCTGACTTCAGTGAGTTATATATCTGCCCCACCTACCACAACCCGCTGACTTCAGTGAGTTAAATATCAGCCCCACGTACCCCAACCCGCTGACTTCAGTGAGTTATATATCTGCCCCACGTACCCCAACCCGCTGACTTCAGTGAGTTATATATCTGCCCCACGTACCCCAACCCGCTGACTTCAGTGAGTTATATATCTGCCCCACGTACCCCAACCCGCTGACTTCAGTGAGTTATATATCTGCCCCACCTACCCCAACCCACTGACTTCAGTGAGTTATATATCTGCCCCACCTACCACAACCCGCTGACTTCAGTGAGTTATATATCTGCCCCACCTACCCCAACCCGCTGACTTCAGTGAGCACATATATACCCTCCCATATATCTGCCTCCCCTGCACGCCCCCCTCCACACTTAAGTGTTACTTCTACACCTCCGACTTTAATTTCTGCCCTCCCAGTAACACCTCCCCCCACATAACTGCCCCCTCTTTCCCTCCTGGAGCAGTTATTGAGTTGGCATCGGGGGAGTATGGAGACTTGAATCCAGTGTTATTCCACGCCGTGCAGGACGGGCTGTGCCCAATCTCCAGGGAGAAAAGCAAGCCTGCCAAGAGAGACCCCGCCCACTGCGCCAACGTGAGTGTAACCCCACCCACTGCACCAATGTGAGTGTGTAACCCCACCCACTGCGCCAATGTGAGTGTCTAACCCCACCACTGCGCCAATGTGAGTGTCTAACCCCACCACTGCGCCAATGTGAGTGTCTAACCCCACCCACTGCACCAATGTGAGTGTGTAACCCCACCCACTGCGCCAATGTGAGTGTGTAACCCCACCCACTGCGCCAATGTGAGTGTCTAACCCCACCACTGCGCCAATGTGAGTGTCTAACCCCACCACTGCACCAATGTGAGTGTGTAACCCCACCCACTGCACCAATGTGAGTGTGTAACCCCACCCACTGCGCCAATGTGAGTGTGTAACCCCACCCACTGCGCCAATGTGAGTGTCTAACCCCACCACTGCACCAATGTGAGTGTGTAACCCCACCCACTGCACCAATGTGAGTGTGTAACCCACCCACTGCACCAATGAGTGTAACCCCACCCACTGCACCCATGTGAGTGTGTAAACCTGTCCACTGTGCCAACGTGAGTGTGTAACCCTGTCTGCTGCAGAAACGCGAGTGTCTAACCCCGTCCACTGCGCCACCGTGAGTGTGAATCCCCACCAACTGCGCCAATGTGAGTGTGTATCCCCACCAACTGCGCCAATGTGAGTGTGTAACCCCGCCCACTGCACTAACGTGAATGTGTAACCCCGCCCACATATTCAATGTGAATGTTTAACCCCGCCCACTTCTTCAACGTGAGTGTGTAATCCTGCCCACTGCACCAACATGAGTGTGTAACCCTGACCACTGAGCCAACCTGTTTAACCCCACCTACTGCACCAATGTGAGTGTGTAACCCCTCACTGCACAAATGTGAGTGTGAAATCCCTCCCACTGCATCAACATGAGTGTGTAACCGTTTGCAGAGCCAATGTGAGTGTATAACCCCACCCACTGTGCCAATGTGAGTGTGTAACCCCACCCACTGCAGCAACGTGAGTGTGTAACCCCACCCACTGCAGCAACGTGAGTGCGTAAACCCGCCCACTGCAGCAACGTGAGTGTGTAATCCTTTCCACTTGCCCAATGTGTGTATAACCCTGCCCCCTACTAACTATATATACCCACACACACGCACGCGCACACACAGTGTCACACACACACATAGTGTCACACACACACACCCAGTGACACACACACACACCCAGTGACACACACACACAGTGACAAACACACAAATACACTCACACACACAGTGTGTATACAAGCTGTTGTCCCTGTCCCCACAGGAGATCCCTGGACACATTGAGAGCCACACATTTGCCACGAGCTCCATGAACCAGTTCTGCATCCTCTTCAAACGCACATTCATCTCTATCCTGAGAGACACGGTATGGGGGGAGCGGGCGGGGGGCAACACCTGAGGAAGGGCCGCCACCTCCACACTGGGAAGGGGGAGAGAGACGGTGCCCGGGGGAGGGAGGAAAGAGAGGGAGAAACCATACCTGAGGGAGGGACCCAACTGGTGGGAGGATGGGAGATCCTACCTTGTTGATGGACGTGGAGGCGGAACCACTCCTGTCAGCTCACACACCTGTGCATCTGGGGGGGAGGGTTACCTGTAGTGTTCTCCCCCCCACAGGCTTCACTGTGCATGGGTGGGGGGGGGGGAAAGAGCTGGAGGGGTTACCTGTAGTGCTCTCCCCCCTCCCCCCGAAGTCTCACTTTGCACCGGGGAGGAGAGATGGGGGGTTACCTGTTCTGTTATCTTCCCCCTCCCTCCCCCAGAGGTCTCACTTTGCACAGGGAGGTGGAGGGGTTACCTGTTCTGTTCTTTTCCCCCCTCTGCCCTCCCCCACCGAGGTCTCACGTTGCACTGGGAGGTGGGGGGAGAGGTGGAGGGGTTACCTGTTCTGTTCTCTCCCCCCAGGTCCTCACTCACTTGCGTTTCATGTCCCACCTATGTATCGGAGTGCTGATCGGGCTGCTGTACCTGCACATTGGCGACGACGCTGGCAAAGTGTTCAATAACACTGGCTTTCTGTTCTTCTCCATGCTCTTCCTAATGTTTGCTGCCCTCATGCCCACCGTGCTGACCTGTAAGAGCCCCTGTATACTCCACACCCCAATAGTAATTACGCAGATCCTATAAAAGACCCACAACCAGGGGCATAGCTAAAGCCCGGGGACCCGCGCTCTTGGGGGACCCACTCCCCCCCTGTCGGCAGCCCATCGCTCTCTTCAGACAGGCAAGGGGAGATGGTAGGCGCTGGGCCCCCAGCGTTAAACAGAGGATAAGCTGTCAGAGGAATCAGCAGCTGTTACAGAGTCAGAGCAGGAGAGGAGCGCCCTCTAGCAGCAGACACCGGAAGTAAGAAAGAGTTTCGGTTCAGATCACTAGAGAGCGGGGGGGGGAAGTGGGGGAGAGAGGTGATGATGATGATGATGATGATGGTGGAGGGAGGGGGAGAGAGGTGATGATGGTGGGGAAAAGAGGAGGAGGGGTAGATTAGGATGAGGGGGAGAGATGAGAGGGAGAGATGATGATTATGATGGGGAGGGGGAGAGATGATGATTATGATGGGGAGGGGCAGAGATGATGATGAGGGATGATTCAGAGGAGGGATGAGAAGGGTTGATGAGGGCGAGGATCAGTGAGAGAGTGGGAGAGGGAGAAAATATTGCAGTCAGTATTAATATTAATGAGCCCTGGAAATGTTTTTGCCCGGGGCCCGTGCATGTCTAGCTACGTCACTGCCCACAACCCCTATAATAACCAGATATTCTATAACCCCCAGACCCTATAATAACCCCACATACAGTACCATTAATTGACTCCACAGATCTTAATGTAATTCCAATTACTCTATAGTAACTCACACACCCTATAATAACCTCACATACCCTATAATACCCTGCAGATGCTATAGTAACCCTACATACTCAGACCATCTCACTCTACCCCCTCAGTCTCCATTCCCTGCACTATTATCCAGCCCCCTCTCTCCCAGTCTCTATGTCTCTCCCCTTCTCTTTCTCTTCCCCTACTCTCTCTCTTCACCCCTCTTTCAGTCTGTCACTTTCGTAATTTCCTCTCTCTCCCTTCCACACCGCTGTCTCCCTCTCCTACCTTTCTCTGCTCCCTCTCTGTCTGTCTCTACCCTCTCTCCCTCCCCTCCCAGTCTCTCTCCCCTCTCTCTGTCTCTTTCCCCTCTTTCAGTCTCCCTCCTCTTCCCTCTGTCTCCCTCCCCTCTCTCAGTCTCCCTCCCCTCTCTCAGTCTCTCTCCCCTTTTTCAGTCTCCCTCCTCTCTCTGTCTCTCTCTCCCCTCTCTGTCTCTCTCCCTCTCAGTCTCCCTCTCCCAGTCTCTCTTCCCTCTCTCAATCTCTCTCCCCTCTCTCAATCTCTCTCCCCTCTCTCAATCTCTCTCCCCCCTCTCTCCCCTCTTTCAGTCTCCCTCCTCTCTCTGTCTCCCTCCCCTCCCAGTCTCTCTCCCCTCTCTGTCTCTCTCTCCCCTCTCTGTCTCTCTCCCCTCTTTCAGTCTCCCCTCTTTCAGTCTAAGTCTCTCTCTCCCCCCTCAGTCTCTCCCCCCTCTCTCAGTCTCTCTCTTCCCCCACAGTCCCCCTGGAGATGTCCGTATTCCTCAGAGAGCACCTGAATTACTGGTACAGTCTGAAGGCGTATTATCTGGCCAAGACCATGGCAGATATCCCCTTCCAGGTAACACTTCCTGTGACACCCAGTCTTAGAGATAACTTTACCCTATAACAATCTGTCCTAGAAGTTCCTGGCAGTGCAGGCTCTATATCTGTGTGCCCATTAAGCACTAGCAGTGCCCATCTCTGTGCCCCTGTCTTATCAGTGCCAGTCTCTGTGCCCATTAAGCACTAGCAGTGCCCATCTCTGTGCCCCTGTCTTATCAGTGCCAGTCTCTGTGCCCATTAAGCACTAGCAGTGCCCATCTCTGTGCCCCTGTCTTATCAGTGCCAGTCTCTGTGCCCATTAAGCACTAGCAGTGCCCATCTCTGTGCCCCTGTCTTATCAGTGCCAGTCTCTGTGCCCATTAAGCACTAGCAGTGCCCATCTCTGTGCCCCTGTCTTATCAGTGCCAGTCTCTGTGACCCTGTCCTATCAGTGCCTGTCTCTGTGCCCATGTCCTTTCAGTGCCAGTCTCTGTGCCCCTGTTTTATCAGTGCCAGTCTCTGTGCCCCTGTCCTATCAGTGCCTGTCTCTGTGCCTCTGTCCTATCAGTAGCCATCTCTGTGTCCCAGTCCTATCAGTGCCAGTCTCTGTGCCCGTCCTATCAGTGCCTGTCTCTGTGCCCATGTCCTTTCAGTGCAAGTCTCTGTGCCCCTGTTTTATCAGTGCCAGTCTCTGTGCCCCTGTCCTATCAGTGCCTGTCTCTGTGCCCCTGTCCTATCAGTGCCAGTCTCTGTGCCTCTGTCCTATCAGTGCCAGTCTCTGTGCCCATGTCCTTTCAGTGCCAGTCTCTGTGCCCCTGTTCTATCAGTGCCCATCTCTGAGCCCCTGTCCTATCAGTGCCCATCTCTGTGCCCCTGTCCTATCAGTGCCCATCTCTGTGCCCCTGTCCTATCAGTGCCCATCTCTGTGCACTTGTGCTATCAGTGCCCATATCTGTGCCCGTTCTATCAGTGCCAGTCTCTGTGTCCATCCTATCAGTGCCCGTCTCTGTGCCCCTGTCCTATCAGTGCCCGTCTCTGTGCCCCTGTCCTATCAGTGCCCATCTCTGTGCACTTGTGCTATCAGTGCCCATATCTGTGCCCGTTCTATCAGTGCCAGTCTCTGTGTCCATCCTATCAGTGCCCATCTCTGTGCCCCTGTCCTATCAGTGCCCATCTCTGTGCCCCTGTCTTATCAGTGCCAGTCTCTGTGCCCATTAAGCACTAGCAGTGCCCATCTCTGTGCCCCTGTCTTATCAGTGCCAGTCTCTGTGCCCATTAAGCACTAGCAGTGCCCATCTCTGTGCCCCTGTCTTATCAGTGCCAGTCTCTGTGCCCATTAAGCACTAGCAGTGCCCATCTCTGTGCCCCTGTCTTATCAGTGCCAGTCTCTGTGCCCATTAAGCACTAGCAGTGCCCATCTCTGTGCCCCTGTCTTATCAGTGCCAGTCTCTGTGACCCTGTCCTATCAGTGCCTGTCTCTGTGCCCATGTCCTTTCAGTGCCAGTCTCTGTGCCCCTGTTTTATCAGTGCCAGTCTCTGTGCCCCTGTCCTATCAGTGCCTGTCTCTGTGCCTCTGTCCTATCAGTAGCCATCTCTGTGTCCCAGTCCTATCAGTGCCAGTCTCTGTGCCCGTCCTATCAGTGCCTGTCTCTGTGCCCATGTCCTTTCAGTGCAAGTCTCTGTGCCCCTGTTTTATCAGTGCCAGTCTCTGTGCCCCTGTCCTATCAGTGCCTGTCTCTGTGCCCCTGTCCTATCAGTGCCAGTCTCTGTGCCTCTGTCCTATCAGTGCCAGTCTCTGTGCCCATGTCCTTTCAGTGCCAGTCTCTGTGCCCCTGTTCTATCAGTGCCCATCTCTGAGCCCCTGTCCTATCAGTGCCCATCTCTGTGCCCCTGTCCTATCAGTGCCCATCTCTGTGCCCCTGTCCTATCAGTGCCCATCTCTGTGCACTTGTGCTATCAGTGCCCATATCTGTGCCCGTTCTATCAGTGCCAGTCTCTGTGTCCATCCTTTCAGTGCCCGTCTCTGTGCCCCTGTCCTATCAGTGCCCGTCTCTGTGCCCCTGTCCTATCAGTGCCCATCTCTGTGCACTTGTGCTATCAGTGCCCATATCTGTGCCCGTTCTATCAGTGCCAGTCTCTGTGTCCATCCTATCAGTGCCCATCTCTGTGCCCCTGTCCTATCAGTGCCCGTCTCTGTGCCCCTGTCCTATCAGTGCCCATCTCTGTGCCCCTGTCCTATCAGTGCCCATCTCTGTGCCCCAGTCCTATCAGTGCCCGTCTCTGTGCCCCAGTCCTATCAGTGCCAGTCTCTGTTCCCGTCTTATCAGTGCCAGTCTCTGTGTCCATCCTATCAGTGCCCATCTGTGTGCACCTGTTCTATCAGTGCCCGTCTCTGTGCCCCTGTTCTATCAGTGCCCGTCTCTGTGCCCCTGTTCTATCAGTGCCCGTCTCTGTGCCTGTGTCTTATCAGTGTTCCTGTCCTATCAGTGCCCGTCTCTATGCGGATTTTCATAGTGTCCCTCTGCCCACAGGTGGTGTGCCCCATTGCATACTGCAGCATTGTGTACTGGATGACAGGTCAGCCCCCCGAGGCCGCACGCTTCCTCCTCTTCTCTGCTCTCGCCACCTCCACCGCACTCGTGGCGCAGTCCTTGGGGCTCCTCATCGGTGCAGCTTCCAACTCCTTACAGGTGAGATGGGGGCACTGGGGTATGCAGCAGGGATGAAGTTATACTGGGCAGGAGCCAAAACTGCAGTTACATTGGGCCCAAAACATCCCATTTGTGGATTCATAGGAACCTTTTCTCTTCCTATCCCTCTATCCATTCATCTCTCTCTATCCTTTCTTCTATTAATTCATCTCACTATCCATCCAACTCTCTCTATATATATATCCATCCATCTCTCTATCAATCCTTCTATTAATTCATGTCTGTATCCTCCATCTATCCATCCAACTCTCTATCCCTCCATCTCTCTACCCATCCAACTCTCTATCCCTCCATCTCTCTACCCCTCCATCTCTCTACCCATCCAACTCTCTATATATTCATCTCTCCGTCCGTCCATCCATCTGTCCGTTCATCCATCCATCTGTCCATCCATACATCCATCTCTCCGTCCGTCCATCCGTCTCTCCATCCATCCATCTCTCTGTCCATCCACCCATCTCTCCGTCCATCCATCCATCTCTCCGTCCATCCATCCATCTCTCCGTCCATCCATCCATCCATCCATCACTCTGTCCGTCTATCCATCTCTCTCCGTCCGTTCAACCATCTCTTCAACCATCTCTCTCCATTCATCCATCTCTCTGCCTGTCCATCATTCTATCCAACCATCTGTGTGTATCCCTCTATCTCTTGTTTAAAAAATTAGCAAATTGGTGACATATTACAGCACAGGCAGTTGTACGACTGATATGTTGACCCAATAATATCACAGCCCACACAGTAGCTTACTCTTGTGAATATTTATAACCACACACAAGATGTTCTAAAACTGGCGCACCCACCACAGATGTGCAACAGTCAATCCGTGTATATTAGAGGATCTATAGATCAACTTTAAACTCAAATCATATATTGTGACATACAGTGTAAACCTGTGACTTTTAAAAAAATGATATATGAAATAATCTCAAATAATGTATGTATGTCTTTATTTATATAGCACCATTAATGTACCCGGCGCTTTACAGCAGTAATACACGTGATAATCATATAAATAACAATAAATACAAATAACAGATCATGGGAATAACTGCTTCAGACATAAAAGTAACATTTCGGAAGAGGAGTCCCTGCCTCGAGGAGCTTACAGTCTAATTGGTTGGTGGGAAGAATGTACAGAGACAGTAGGAGGGCGTTCTGGTAAGTGCGTCTGCAGGGGGCCAAGCTTTATGTATCATGTATAGTATTAGTATATTCATATTAGTATTAGTGTATAGTATTAGCCACAGTGCTACTCATATGCTTCGTTAAGCAAGAGTGTCTTAAAGTGGGTATTAAAGGTGGATAGAGAGGGTGCTAGTTGGGTATTGAGGGGAAGCGCATTCCAGAGGTGTGGGGCAGTCAGTGAGAAAGGTTTAAGGTGGGAGAGGGCTTTAGATACAAAGGGGGTAGAGAGAAGACATCCTTAGAATAGTGAAAAAAGTGACAAATCACATATATCATATAATAAAGTCCTTCTGTTCAAACCCCGGTGATGTTTCTCGGGTTCTTCAGGGCGATCAACTTTCTCCAAAGATTGGGGGAGCGCAGGCAACCGATACAGAACAAAATAGAAACACAAAATAGTGTCATCTTCACGGGGGAGGAATAATGTGGAGTTTGGGGAATAATCCTGCTCACACTCTCCCCAATAAAACAGGCACATATCCTAGTCTGTGGCATCCTTGTTAGCTGTGGTCTTTGGAAGGGGGACAATAGTGCAGACTATCAAAAAATGTATGTCTCAGAAAATAAAACAATAAAATGTGCACTCACAGGTTGAATGCCCTTTAAAATGCTTGTTAACAGTTAGTAACAGTATGTGTGCGCTTGCTTGTCGCGATCTCACCACTCCTGCCACTGTCCCACGTGATCCCCGCGTCATCGGGTCTGATACGCTCAATGCAGGAAACCTACAAAAGCAAAACGCGTTGGCGGATACGGTGAGACACGGGGTGCTCCCTCCTGCTTCCGCGTATCAGACCCAGTGACGTGGATATTCACGTGGGACGCCGACAGAGGCATTGTTCCCACATTCTGTGTCTTTACTCACTGAGCCACTTCTAAAATTCCCCAATTTTCACCAGTTCAGTCACCCGCGGTTTGCACAAAACGTGGACATTTTATGGCGCGCCAGGATAGACTCAGTTGGTGAAGTTTTATATATTCACAAATATTTCACCAGCTGCAAATCTCCAGAAAACGCCAAATTCACAAAACTTGTGTAAAGGTTTCGCCATTCTCTACTCCTGACCCCAGGGGGTCCAGGTTTCACCCTCGCGCTCTCTCTCTCTGAAGGTCGCGACCTTCGTGGGGCCGGTCACTGCGATCCCAGTGCTACTGTTTTCCGGCTTCTTTGTCAGCTTTAAAACCATCCCGACGTATTTGCAGTGGAGCTCGTACATCTCATATGTCAGGTCAGAGGGGGGCGTGGGAGCGACGGGGGAGGCACGTGCGGGCAGAGACGGGATGGGGAGGCGTGATGTTACGCAGGGACTCAGGAGAGAAAGGTGGACATGGGAGAGAGAAAGGTACAGTGGGCACAGAGGGGGGCACATGACAGGTAGGCACATGAGATAGAAAGGTACAGCGGACACAGAGGTAGGCACATGATACAGGTGGGTAGAGGGGGCACATGACACAGGTGGGCAGAGGGGGCACATGACACAGGTGGGCAGAAGGGGTACATGACACAGGTGGGCAGAAGGGGTACATGACACAGGTGGCCAGAGGGGCACATAACACAGGTGGGTAGAGGGGGCACATGACAGGTGGGCAGAGGGGTCACATGACACAGGTGAGCACAGGACAATGATGGAGTTGTAGAAAGAGTGTGCACAGGAAAGCACCAGGCACACAGGGATGTAAGGTGCAGAGGGCACAATGGGCACTGGAATAGAGACCCTGAGTGGCTCTGTAGAGACAGGGTGGTACCTACTCAGGGTAACATATAAGGACACATAAGTCACCCAGCTCACAGCTGTTGCATAGGATCTCTCCCTCCACCACAGGTACGGCTTTGAGGGGGTGATTCTGGTGATCTATGGCATGGACCGTGCCCCCCTGCAGTGCCGCGAACCCCCCTGCCCCTTCCAGCTGCCCCAGCGGGTCCTGCAGGAGCTGGACGTGGAGGAAGCCAAGCTGTACGTGGACTTCCTGGTGCTGGCGGGGTTCTTCCTTGGCCTGCGGCTACTCGCCTACTTGGTGCTGCGCTACCGAGTAAAATCAGAGAGGTAGAGGGGTGTGGCAACCCTTGCAGGGAGCAGGTCCCAGAGGGAGAGGGGGCCTAGCACCTCGGGGACACAGAGCACACAAAGGTGCTGAAGGTAACGTCTGGAAGATGCTTGCAAGAGGTCGCACCACTCTCTCTCTCTCTGACACTGCCTCTTTCTTCCTTACCCTCTGGGATCAGCCAGGGAGCAGGAAAGACTCACAACTCTCACAGAACTTGGGACCAAGATGGCGGAACTGACGCCAACATATTATATCCCATGGCATGGAAAGGAATACGACCCTCTCTCCCCTCCCTCCTCCCCATCCTGCAGAACCCCTCCTCTGGGGAATCGCCATGGCAACTGGCGTAGGAGTTGCGAGGGAGCAGGCTCCATACCTACCTGTAGGTAGTCCTTAAACATTTCAGGGCCACTTAACCCCTTCACTGCTAGAGGGGGCTTCAAATGACCTTTTACATGTGTTAACAATATATAATAACGTGTATCAAATATACAGTACTTATATATCTGTATCTTGAATCCTAAGTCCCACTTGGCAAAATACTGTATACCGGATTTTGAATAAACGAAAGCACTCAGAAATGTAACACCGTCTGGCACTTCTGCTTCAGCGTTTAAGACTCGGGCCAGAAAGGGGATTTCTTAAAAACATATGGAAACTGCTTACGGTTTAAGATCTACGGAGCAATAGGAGGAGTTATAGGGAGATGTTATATGGAGTAATAGGAGGAGTTATAGGGAGAGATTATATGGGGTAATAGGAGGAGTTATAGGGAGAGGTTATATGGAGTAATAGGAGGAGTTATAGGGAGCGGTTATATGGAGTAATAGGAGTTATAGGAAGCGGTTATATGGGGTAATAGGAGGAGTTATAGGGAAAGGTTAAATGGGGTAATAGGAGGAGTTATATGGGGCAATAGGAGTTATAGGGAGGGGTTATATGGGGCAATAGGAGGAGTTATTGGGAGGGGGTATATGGGGCAATAGGAGGAGTTATTGGGAGGGGGTATATGGGGCAATAGGAGGAGTTATAGGGAGGGGTTTGTCACGGGAGACCAGCACTTTTAACACCTTTTACCTTCTGGGATCAGTCACTGGGCAAAACAAGGTAGTGGAAAAAAATAGCTTTATTCAGGTGAAACCCGCGGACACACAATGAATATACAAAATACAGATGAAATACACACTTACTGGGGGTGAAAACTACCCTCAAATAGGTGCAGGGCGCCTGCTTCGGCTTACCCTGACCGGGACCTCCTCCCGGGCTTCATTGTCCTCTTTTCGGGTAGAATACCCGACCGTGACCGCTACGTTCTATTCGGGGAACTTGGTCCTCGCCTCTGACTTGGTCTCAGCTGGGCAGGCTTTCCCAGCGCCAAAAATGAAGCCGGTTGCTCTGCTATTTGCAACAGAGCAACTATGAAAAGCCGCCAGCGCGTCACCGACTCAAGTCACAAGATCGACTGGTTCTCTGATCGGGGAGTCTCCTTGCATAGACCCCGCTGTTCTATGTTTAACATGGAAAGGAGACTAGCGACCAATCAGAACGATCGTAACTCAGCCAGCCAATCAGAATGGGGGCTCATCTGGCTGCTGACGTCAGAGGAGGCGGCGTGCCAAAAGCCGGCTCACAAAAGCCGGGTGGGTGGGAAATATGAATCGGCCAATGGGAAACGCGCCTACTCCTTTGGGGTAAAAGGAGATATAGGGGTTAAATGGGGTAAAAAGAGGAGTTATAGGGAGCGGGTATTTGGAGTAATAGGAGGAGTTATAGGGAGCGGGTATTTGGAGTAATAGGAGGAGTTATAGGGAGGTTATATGGGGTAATAGGAGAAGTTATATGGTGTAATAGGAGGAGTTACAGTATATGGGGTAATAGGAGGAGTTATAGGGAGAGGTTATGTGGAGTAACAGGAGGAGTTATAGGGAGCGGTTATATGGGGCAATAAGAGTTATAGGGAGCGGGTATATGGGGTAATAGGAGGAGTTATAGGGAGCGGTTATATGGGGTAATAAGAGGAGTTATAGGGAGCAGTTATATGGGGGAATAGGAGGAGTTATAGGGAGCGGTTATATGGGGTAATAGGGGGAGTTTTATGGCGTAATAGAATGATATAGGGAGCCAGTATAGGGTCTCGGGGGATTGTGTACTAAACTGTAATAGTGCCAATCGGGGCACTCACTCTCATTAACTTCAATGTGCCCCTGACCCGCACTATTGCAGTTTAATGAATAACCCCCAGTGTTTGTGTCGCTGTAATATTAAAGTTTAGTGCCAGCTGATTATGCGTGTGTGTGTGTCTCGTGTGTGATAAAGTTCTATCAGTGCTGTGTGTGTGTGTGATAAAGTTCTATCAGTGCTGTGTGTGTGTGTGATAAAGTTCTATCAGTGCTGTGTGTGTGTGTGTGTGATAAAGTTCTATCAGTGCTGTGTGTGTGTGTGATAAAGTTCTATCAGTGCTGTGTGTGTGTGTGATAAAGTTCTATCAGTAGCGTGTGTGTGTGTGTGTGATAAAGTTCTATCAGTAGCGTGTGTGTGTGTGATAAAGTTCTATCAGTGGCGTGTGTGTGATAAAGTTCTATCAGTGCTGTGTGTGTGTGTGTGTGTGTAATAAAGTTCTATTGGTGCTGTGTGCATGCGTGTGTCTGTGACACAATGCTGTCTGCGTCAGCTGCTTGTGTGTGAGACACACTGCTGTCTGTGCCAGTTGCTTGTCTGCCTGCAGCCTCCCTACCCTCCCGCGTCACTTTCCCGCACCTCCCTGGCAGAGAACCATACATTTCCCTGTGTGCGAGTCTGGCTGGGGCGGGCTCAGAGGAAGCCGGGAACAGATAATCAGCAGCTCGTGGCGCACAGGGACCGGCTCAGACAGTCCCGTGTGTGTCCCCCGGTGTGAGGCCAGCGGCGGCAGGTCCCCGGGACGGGCACCTCCATGCACAGCTGGTAACGTGTGTCCCCCTGTATAATTCACCCCTGTATAACGAGCCCCTTCCTGTATAACACCCCCCCTCTCTGTATAACACCCCCCCTCTCTGTATAACGTTGACGGGGGAGTTTAGTGACAGTGGGGAGGGGGGAGTTTAGTGACAGTGGGGAGGGGGGAGTTTAGTGACAGTGGGGAGGGGGGAGTTTAGTGACAGGGAGGGGAGGGGGGAGTACAGTGACAGGGAGGGGAGGGGAGTGCAGTGATTGTGGGGAGGGGGAGTGCAGTAATTGTGGGGAGGGGGGAGTGCAGGGGGAGGGGGGTGCAGTGATAGGGGGAGGGGAGTGCAGTGACTGGGGAGGGGGGAGTGCAGGGGAGGGGAGTGCAGTGACGGGGAGGGGGGAGTGCAGTGACTTTGGGGAGGGGAGAGTGCAGTGACTGTGGGGAGGGGAGAGTGCAGTGACTGTGGTGAGGGGGCAGTGCAGGGGGAGGGAGGGGAGTGCAGGGGGAGGGAGGGGAGTGCAGGGGGAGGGGGGGAGTGCAGGGGGAGGGGGGGAGTGCAGGGGGAGGGGGAGGGGGGGGAGTGCAGGGGGAGGGGGAGGGGGGGAGTGCAGGGGGAGGGGGAGGGGGGGAGTGCAGGGGGAGGGGGAGGGGGGGGAGTGCAGGGGGAGGGGGAGGGGGGGGAGTGCAGGGGGAGGGGGAGGGGGGGGGAGTGCAGGGGGAGGGGGAGGGGGGGAGTGCAGGGGGAGGGGGGGAGTGCAGGGGGAGGGGGAGGGGGGGGAGTGCAGGGGGAGGGGGAGTGCAGGGGGAGGGGGGGGGGAGTGCAGGGGGAGGGGGGGGGGGAGTGCAGGGGGAGGGGGGGGGGGAGTGCAGGGGGAGGGGGGGGGGGGAGTGCAGGGGGAGGAGGGGGAAGGGGGAGGAGGAGGATGGGAGGGGGAAGGGGGGGAGTGCAGGGGAAGGGGGGGAGTGCAAGGGGAGGGGGAGGGGGGGAGTGCAGGGGGAGGGGTGACAGTGGGGAGGTGAGTGCAGGGGGAGGGGGAGGGGGTGATAGTGGGGAGGTGAGTGCAGTGACAGCGGGAAGGGCAGTGACAGTGGGGAGAAGGGGAGTTCAGTGACAGTGGGGAGGGGAGTTCAGTGACAGTGGGGAGGGGAGTGCAGTGACACTGAGGTGTTACATAGTAGATGAGGTTGAAAAAAGACATGCGTCCATCAAGTTCAACCTGTGCTAAATTTATACTACAGAGCGTTTTCAGAGGCCCCGCATGAGGTCTCTGTAAATTCCCTTTCCGTGGCTTCCAGCGACGCAGCTCCATGGCAACCCGGCGACAAATTACGCTGCGGGGTCACATGATGTTGCGTTGCCCTGGCAGCTTGACGTCACATGATCCCCGCGGCGTCATTTGATGCCGAGCAGAGCAGGCAGGGGGGCACATACTGAAAAGTTTGCACAACCCTGCTATAACCTATAGTATATTGATCCAGAGGAAGCAAACACAAAACCCCAGTAACACATCATCCAATGATATCTCATAAGGGGAAAATAAATTCCTTCCCGACTCCAAGAATTGGCAATCGGATTAATCCCTGGTTCAACATCCTTCCCATGTTTACTTATTTGGTATATCCCTGTATACCTTCCCTTTCTATCAAGATGTCAAACCTTTTTTGAAAATATTTATTGTATCTGCCATCACTGTCTCCATGGGTAATGAATTCCACATTGTAACTGCCCTTAGGGTAAAGAACCCTTTCCTTTGTTGCTGGTGAAATCTCCTTTCCTCCAACCTTAATGTATGTCCTTTGTACTGCCCATGGGATGAATAGTTCTTTTGAAAGCTCCTTGTATTGTCCCCGAATATATTTGTATATAGTTATCATATCCCCTCTTAGACGCCTCTTTTCTAATGTAAATAAGTGTAATTTAGCTAGCCTCTCCTCATAAGTTACAATGTCCATCCCCTTTATTAATTTGGTGGCTCTTCTCTGCTCTCTCTAGTTCCATAATGTCTTTTTTTAGGATTGGTGCCCAAAATTGTACTCCATATTCAAGGTGTGGTCTTACTAATGCTTTGTAAAGGGGCATAATTATGTTTACTTCCCTTCCATCCATTGCCCGTTTAATGCAAGATAAGATCTTGTTTGCCTTTGCAGCTACTGCCTGACATTGGGCACTATTGCTAAGCCTGCTGTCTACAAGCACTCCTAAATCCTTCTCCATAAAGGATTCCCCCAATATATCTCCATTTCATTTGTAAGTTGCCAGTTTATTCTTGTTTCCCAAATGCATAACCTTACATGTATCTGTATTAAACCTCATCTGTGCAAAAAAGTGTTATTAAACATTAGCGCCATACAAAAAAGTGTGATTCTTACAGTATATAAAACTGTGACATCAAATCATTCTATGGTAAAATACCAAACAGTGAAAAAATGGCGCTGGAGGAATGGTGATAAAAAATGCAAAAGACTTTATAAAGTGCTGCTCAAACCCTTTACAGGATTGTTCCTTCAATCCTCGGCAGTTTCCCATAAGAAAATTGCAGGGGGGGGGCGTGGCCAGGAAGCCGAGTGAGCCAGTCGCAGATAATTTGGCTCCCCAAACATCTCCCTGCTAAGCCGGGAAAAAAGCCCTAAACCCGGGGAAAATTTGCAGATCAGGGTTGCTAACGGAGCTGGGACACAGAGGGAGAGGGAATTGGGCGACTCTGCCAGCGGTAGACCAGGAACACGAGTGGTCTGTGTCCGTCTTTGGGCTCCCCTCCTTCACCTAAGAAAACCAAGATGGCCGCCGGGACCGCGCGGCGGAGGTAACTCCCGATCCCCGAACCCCTCAAGGCAGACAAAGGTAAGGGGGATACCCACGTTGCGGCACACCTCGGTGAGACGCAATCAGAGACGGAGCAGTGACCGCCCGCCCCTCTCCCTACACTTGCAACGCACCGAGCCGGAGTCCCAAGATGGCGCCGGCCGGTGTGTGAGGGGGTTGAGAAAGTCTCACGGACCTGCAGCCGCAGCGGAGCCAGTAAAGGGGATTCCCCTCGTGGCACGGGGACCCACTAGCTCCGGAGGGGCGAGGGAGACTAACCCTGGTGGAAGGAGGTGGCCAGTAAGTGCGGCCCTCCTGCAGGGAGGTGGGCGGCCATCTTGGTCCACCCTATCTGCTCACAACTGCAGATCTGAAAAGACACAGACACAGGCTGCATTTAAAAAAAAAAAAACCTGCAAAAACACAAATAAAGGACTTCCCTTCTCCCTACCCTCCAAGTAAACCCCAACTTGAGCCCCACCCCTTTAAACCGACCACTGGGCCCAGTGCACTGTCAGCCCAAATGAGACAGAGAGGTCCAAACTACAAAGGTATAAAGGCTCAACCAAAATCAAATAAAGAAATGTAAATCATGTGTGTGTAATCGGGACATTTTAAGAATGAGGGGGCTCATCTCAATTTAATATCCTTCTGTTTACATCATTTAAACACACCCAGCTCTACTTCCAGCAAAAAATTGACTGACTAAAAACAAATATGCCGCCCACTAAACAACCAAAAAAAACCAGCGGTCCAACGCGAGGCATCCCTCTTCTTCAAAAGACAAAGTTCAAAAAACCAAGAAGCGTCCACCGCAGGCGGAGACGCGGATTCAGAGCCAGACTCTGGAGAAGAGACGGACGCTCCGCTTACCCGCAAAGAAATGATGGTGTTTGTACAAGAAATAAAAAGCTCTTTCCACTCCGAGATGCAGAGCTTCCGCCGCAGCATCAGAGAGGAGATTGCGTCCATAGGAGACCACATCGTAGACTTGGAGGAGAAGGTGGATAACACCACCCTTGCACAGGAGACCCAAGCACAAGAAATCGAGGAATTACAAACCCAAGTCAAAACGATTTTCGAAAAACTGGAAGACACGGAGAACCGGTCACGGCTCAATAACCTGCGGATCAGAGGCGTCCCGGAAGAAGTGAACAACGCCCAACTGGACGCATATCTCACTCGGCTTTTCATGTCCCTGTTACCCGAAACATCGGATGAAAAACTTCAGATGGACAGAGCACATAGGCTTCCTAGACCGAAAGGCCTAGACCCAGCGAAGCCACGGGACGTGATCACACACCTACACTATTTCCGTATTAAAGAGGAAATATTGAGAGCCGCTAGAACCACCCCAAAGATAGAGCAAGATAACGTTCCACTCCTCATCTTTCCGGACTTGGCTCAAATCACGCTGAATAAGCGGAGAATGTTCGCGCAGATCACTAATTCACTGCGGAACAATAAAATCCGCTATCGCTGGGGCATCCCGTGCAAACTACTGTTCACTTATCAGGAAACGATGTACATTCTACTCTCACCAGAAGAAGGTGAGGAAAAACTACGATCATTGGGTCTACTCGAACGAGAGGAACCGGAGGCTTCTCAAAGACCTCGTCACTCATCTAAGGCACAACGCCAGGCATGGGGGAAAACTCCAACCTCTAGACGAGCAAAGACCAAACCCACCTGAAAAACTAGAGCTGGTTACTTACTTAACACCCATTTAAGATGGCAGGCAAGCCAAAACGTGGTCTGGACATAAGGTGCTAATCGAGACATGGTCCACTCCAGCAACCTACCTAAAAACTAACCAACGGTCGCGGTATCTGGAACACATCGACCAACTTGATCAAGCCACAACGACCACGACAACCTGCACATCAAGAAGTTACCAAGTTTAGTTTCTAAGGCGTGCAAGTTCCAAAACTCAGGTTATTCCCTTGTTCACTGTGAAACTGTTCTCCCAAGTTACCCACAAGTTCGAGACATTCAAAGTTTGACAGTCAGTTTGAACTAATCTGAACCCTTAAATGGACTGATATACAATGTTTGTTTGAAACTGTTTTCTAGATAAAAGTGTATCTGTAACATAAGTCTTAGACCGATATGTTGTCTATAATAGAATTGGTCTCCCAAAGTTCAGTTACTAATTCTTTATTATTACAGACTAAAATATTAAAAGTTACGTTTTAGTTAACTTTGTCCATGTTACTTATCCCTCTCCCCCTGTAGACTACGAATGCAGAGTCTGACAAACTATAGTTGCCAGCCAACCCTACTCAATGCTTTTAAAATTGAGAAAGGATATGTTGACGTAAACAGTTATAACGTTCAATGCCTCCCATTCTTCATTTATTTCCCTGATGTGTAAGATCACACACACAACCCACCCCGTACTCTTTGGGGTGATTTTGTTTTCCCTTTTCGAAAGCTTAGCTCCTAAACAAAGGAGCACTGCGGCCCTGAGCCGCTGGGCCACTGCCCGCCCCCCTCATGTTCATTTAACCTGTGAGTGCGAGAGACTCGCACCACGGGTCCCACTATGGCTGGTCCCCCCAAATAATGTTTGGAAGCCGGGGTCCTCGGTTTACCCCTCCCCTCCCTCTCTATCCCTCCCCTCCTCCAAGTTTCGCAATCATTTGCCACTATCATGTAATAATATGTATATCTCTCGTTGTATATGTTCCCATACCAGATCGTTTCCGAAGACGGATGTACCGACTCTTCAACTATATGTAAGTTATCACTCTGCTCATTTGTATTATAGAACACTGAACCACCACCATGCCGATTAATATAATATCCCAAAACACCAAGGGCTTAAACACCCCCCGAAAGAGACGTATTGCCCTTTCGGAAGCCAAAAGATTGGCAGGAGATATAATTTTGCTACAAGACACTCATTTGAAAAAGGAGGATCAGTCACTGCTGTTCAGCAAAGACTACCCCCTAGTCTACCACTCATCAGCTCCCACGAAAAAAAATGGCGTAGCTACACTTTAACCATAAAAATCTAAACTTGAAAGTAGATAAAATTAAAAGTAATCTCGTTGGGAGAATTCTAATTATTATAGGGTCACTGGACTCCACTGATATAACAATAGTAAACACTTATGCCCTTAACGAAAATCAAGAATCCTTTTTCCAGGAACTGACAAATTTAATTATTTCTGTCCAGAAAGGCCTTTTAATTTTAGCAGGAGATCTAAATGCAATTATGGACCCAAATCTAGATAAATCTCCCAGTCCCCCGTCCCCCCCGCCACAAAAAATAGTTCCCTCTACTCGGGGACTTGTATCTATGACCAAGGAGCTGTTGCTGGTAGACTCCTGGAGATTAGTTAATAGCAATGTAAAGGATTTCTCATTTTTTTCTCACCCCCATAATAGCTATTCTCGAATTGACTATATCCCAATAGACCAACAAATTAGCGATAATATTTCCTCAGCAGTAATTGCCCCCTCTGCTTGGTCAGACAACTCTACACTTATAACTAAGTTGGCTGGCCTCACTTCCAAAAATATAACAAGGTCGTGGTCCTTGAATGAATCCCTACTACTGAACCCACAAAATCTCCAACGTATAGAAAAAGAACTGGCCCAATACTTTGAATTAAATAATACCCCAGAGGTTACCTCTTTTACCCTTGGGGAGGCCCACAAACCAGTGATAAGAGGCAAACTGATTGCCCTGGCTTCTCAGAAAAAAAGAGAAAAAACAAAACAAATCGAAACACTAACACAAAAACAAGCAAAACTAGAATTTATTCATAAGTCAAACCCATCTCGGAAAAATTACAGGCAAATAATCTCAGTGAGGGGAGAACTAAACCTTTTGTTGGTGTCAAACGCAGAAAGAGCTATAAGATGGACCCAACAGAAATACTACGAAAAAAGTAATAAAGCAGATAGAATGCTGGCACGCAAACTAAAGCAAAAACAAGCTAAAGCTAAAATTCATAACATCTCCACCAAAAATGGCTCAGTATCCCACAACCCCAAAATTATAAGCGACGCATTTAAGGGCTATTACACATCCCTTTACAGCCTACCAGGCCCAGTGCGAGACTCAGCTAAAAACAAAAGAGCAATAAAGATCCGAAATTATCTAGCAGAATGCTGACTCCCCACTCTAGATCCGAATGACATCATAATCCTTGAAAAAACCATAGAGCCCCTGGAAATTATGGAAGCAATAAAATCCCTGAAAATTGGGAAGGCCCCTGGTCTGGATGGATTTTCTAGTCTTTATTATAAGAAATATTCCACAATGCTCCTCCCATTTCTTACCAAAGTATTCAATGAGATGCTACTAGGCCTTCCCCCTCCTAGGGATATGCTTCGTGCTACCATAGTGGTAATCCCAAAAGAGGAGAAAGATCCTCTGTTGTGCTCCAGCTTCAGACCTATTTCACTGTTAAATACTGATCTAAAACTTTATGCAAAGATCGTAGCCAACAGATGAAATAATATCCTCCCTAAATTGGTTCATCCGGACCAGGTGGGGTTCGTCCTGGGCAGACAAGCCCTTGACAACACAAGGAGGAAGGTGAATCTAATACACGTATCAAAACACACAAAGTGCCCATCTCTATTACTCTCTTTAGACGCAGAAAAAGCATTCGATCGATTAGACTGGCAGTTTATGTCAGCGACACTTTCCCAGATGGGATTCACAGACAAAATTTTAAATAGCATAAACACACTATACTCCACACCAACGGCCACGGTGAGGACGAACAACTCCTTGTCTGATCCCTTTTCAATATCACAGGAACTAGACAGGGTTGTCCGCTGTCACCTTTGTTGTTTGCCCTAGCCATAGAACCATTAGCATGATGGATAAGGATGAATCCCAATATTGCGGGTATTCCTGTTGGCCAGGAAGAATTCAAAATAGCTCTTTTTTGCAGATGATATACTATTGAGACTCTCAAAACCTCTCACATCCCTCCCTAACCTTTTTCATGATCTATCAGAATTCGGCTCCCTTTCAGGTTATAAAATTAATCATTCTAAATCCATGGCCCTTAGCTTAAATCTCCCTACAGAATTAGTAAAATTACTCCAACTAAATTTCGACTTTAAATGGAATTCGAACCATATTAAATACCTAGGGGTCCAATTAACAAAAGATTACTCAACTTTATACAACGCAAATTTTAAACCCTTCTTCGACCAGATAGCTAAGGATTTAACCACTTGGAACCCATATATAATATCCTGGTTTGGGAGAATAACCACCATCAAAATGAATATTCTACCTAGACTTCTCTATCCCTTCCAAACTCTCCCGGTTAAAATCTGTCAGAAAGACCTAAATAATACACAGAAGAAAATTTTGAAGTTTGTCTGGCAAAATAGGCGACCCAGAGTTCGCAAAGATATTCTTTATAAGTCCAAATCAGAAGGAGGCTTAGCTCTCCCGAACTTACAAAAGTACTATAGATCCGCACAGCTCGGGCAACTCATTAGCTGGCATTCAAACCCAACTGAAAGGAGGCGGGTCGAGATAGAGGATCTGATTTGCTCCCCATGCAAAATAAAAAATCTTCTCTGGCTCAATAAAAATTCTAGACCACCCGAGATTTACAAGAACCCGGTGATATCCTTTGCCTGTAATCTCTGGGATTCCCTCAAAACCAAGTTCCAACTAACCGATTCCCCTTCCCTTATGCAACCCCTATTCTCTGACCCCTCCCTGCCTTTTTACACAGGAAACCCGCACTCCCATACCTGGGTTCAAAAAGGACTCACAAGTGTGAAGGATATCCTCACCCAAGGGAAAGTCCCCCCTTTCGCTTCATTACAAACAAACCATGATATCCCCTCCTCCGAATTCTTCAGATTTCTCCAGGTTAGGCATTATATCCAATCAGTCTACAAACCAAGCCAACCCCATGCTTTAACTTTGTATGAGGACTGGTGTCTACACCAGCCCCACACAAAGGGCATCATCTCCAGAATATATCACAGTTTATCCTCTATCAAGAACAACCAAACCCCCGATAACTATATGGTATCCTGGGAAAAGGATCTTAACGTCTGTATAGATCTAGATATCTGGAAAGACATCTGGGAAGCTGCTTCCAAAAATTCATCATGCGTTGTAATTAAAGAGAATATTTGCAAATTAATATTCAGATGGTATATGACTCCTGCCAGGTTACACTCTTTTCTCCCAGGCGTTTCCCCTCTGTGCTGGCGTGGTTGTGGTGAAGTTGGGAATATACTGCACATATTCTGGTCATGTCCCAAAATCCAACAAACATAGACGGAAGTTTTCACCTTAATACACAAGATACTAGAAATCTCTGTCCCACACGACCCAGTATATATATTACTAGGAAAACCGATGGCTAATATCTCCAAAAAAAAAAGCTAGAGTAATATCCCAAATCTTAAACGTTACACGGTGTACAATTGCCAAAAATTGGAACCAACCGCCCCCCCCCCCATCCTTAAATCAAATAAACAACAAAATTTGGCATATAGTCTATATGGAAAAACTTTCAGCCTATCTGAACGGCTGTACCTCGCAATTCTCTGATATTTGGGCTCCTTGGTTCCGCCATGCAGGTATATCCCCATATATAGACTAGAATACTTTGAACAGAGTGATACATGTGGTATTTAAATTGTTGAATACAGTGCGATATTGGTACAAATGCTACCCCTTCCCCCCCTCCCCGATCTCCCTTTTTTCTATTGTCCCACAACCAGTTTATTTGTATTACTGTATCCCCCCTTTTTCTGTGTAGTATGTTTTGTTTACCTTATTTTGTATGTACAAAAATGCTCAATAAAAAATTTAAGTAATAAAAAGAAAAAGAAAATTGCAGGGAACCCTTTAGGGATGCACAGGGAACCCAAGAGATCCTAGGAAGCCTGGCTGATAAACACTGGTCTAATCTTTCTCCTAAAGTGAGGACATGGATACATGTGTCTCCCATATGCTGCAGATATTACAGCTAACTGCCTTTTGATACAAATGTGGCAGCCATAGAGGATTAATTGTTGCGAGTTAACAACACAGTGAGTCCATGACTGGTCTTTAAACTATCAGCTGGGGAACTCCAACAGACTCACTTACTAATGTGCATACACAGTTACAGTTACCTTTAACAGAAGAGTTCACTCACTAATGTGCATACACAGTTACCTTTAACAGCAGAGCTCACTCACTAATGTGCATACACAATTACAGTTACCTTTAACAGCAGAGCTCACTCACTAATGTGCATACGCAGCTACCTTTAACAGCAGAGCTCACTCACTCACTAATGTGCATACACAATTACAGTTACCTTTAACAGCAGAGTTCACTCACTAATGTGCATACACAGTTACCTTTAACAGCAGATTTCACTCACTAATGTGCATACACAGTTAGTTACCTTTAACAGCAGAGCTCACTCACTAATGTGCATACACAGTTACAGTTACCTTTAACAGAAGAGCTCACTCACTAATGTGCATACACAGTTACCTTTAACAGCAGAGCTTACTCACTAATGTGCATACACAGTTAGTTACCTTTAACAGCAGAGCTTACTCACTAATGTGCATACACAGTTACAGTTACCTTTAACAGCAGAGCTCACTCACTAATGTGCATACACAGTTAGTTACCTTTAACAGCAGAGCTCACTCACTAATTTGCATACACAGTTACCTTTAACAGCAGAGCTCACTCACTAATGTGCATACACAGTTACAGTTACCTTTAACAGCAGAGCTCACTCACTAATGTGCATACAAAGTTACTTAACCGCATAGGTTACAATTACCTTTAACAGCAGAGTGTCTCATCAAATGAAGTTAGCTAACATACAGTTAGGTCCGGAAATAATTGGACACTGATACAAGTTTTGTTATTTCGGCTGTGTGCCAAAATAAATTCAAGTTACAGTTAAATAATTAATATGGGCTTAAAGTGCAGTCTATCAGCTTTAATTTGAGGGTATTCACATCCAAATTTGAAAAAGGGTTTAGGAATTACATCTCTATAATATGTAGCCCCCTCTTTTTCAAGGGACCAAAAGTAATTGGACAATTGACTCAAAAGCTGTGTCATGGACAGGTGTGGGCTATTCCTTCATTATTTCATCATCAATAAAGCAGGTAAAAGGTCTGGAGTTGGTTCCAGGTGTGGCATTCGCATTTGGAAGCTGTTGCTGTGAACCAACAACATGCAGTCAAAGGAGCTCTCAATGCAAGTGAAACAGGGCATCCTTAGGCTGCGGTCCCAGTCATCACTGGCACTCGGGCGGGGGGGGGAGGGGGTGGGCGTCGCGTGCACAGCGCTAACCGCGATCTGCGGTCTCCGGGGAGAGAGGGAGATTGCGACGGGAGGGGGCATGGTGAGGGTTTTGCGGGGGCGTGGTCATGACCTCACGGGGCTGGTTCGCCCTCATTGGCTGAACCGCCGGCGGGGGTGTGGCCACGCCTCCATCGCAAGTTCCACATACAATTTCTTTGTATGTGAGAAAACTTGCAGTACAGCGTGGCTGCTAAATGCGCGCCGACGCTTGTACTTGACCCGGATAGATTGGGAGGTGGTGCTTGTGCGCCGAGGCGTGCGCTGCAGAACGCACTGGGACCGCAGCCTCAGGCTGGAGAAAAAAAAGAAAACCCATCAGAGAGATGGCAGGAACATTACGAGTGGCCAAATCAACAGTTTGGTACATTCTGAGAAAAAAAGAACGCAGTGGTGAGCTCTACAACACTAAAAGGCCTGGACATCCACGGAAGACAACAGTGGTGGATGATCGTAGTATCCTTTCCATGGTAAAGAAAAACCCCTTCACAACATCCAGCCAAGTGAAGAACACTCTCCAGGAGGTAGGCATATCATTATCCAAGTCTACCATAAAGAGAAGACTTCACGAGAGCAAATACAGAGGGTTCACCACAAGGTGCAAAACATTCATAAGCCTCAAGAATAGAAAGGCCAGATTAGACTTTGCCAAACAATATCTAAAAAAGCCAGCCCTGTTCTGGAACAGCATTCTTTGGATAGATGAAACTAGGATCAACCAGAATGATGGGAAGAAAAAAGTATGGAGAAGGCTTGGAACGGCTCATGATCCGAAGCATACCACATCATCTGTAAAACACGGTGGAGGCAGTGTGATGGCATGGGCATGCAGGGCTTACAATGGCACTGGGTCACTTGTGTTTATTGATGTGACAGAAGAAAGAAGCAGCCGGATGAATTCTGAAGTGTATAGGGATATATTGTCTGCTCAGATTGAGCCAAATTCAGCGAAGTTGATTGGATGGCGCTTCACTTTACAGATGGACAATGACCCAAAACATACTGCAAAAGCAACCCAGGAGTTTAAGGCAAAGAAGTGGAATATTCTGCAATGGCCGAGTCAATCACCTGATCTCAACTCGATCGAGCATGCATTTCACTTGCTGAAGACAAAACTTAAGGCAGAAAGACCCACAAACAAACAACTACTGAAGACAGCTGCAGTAAAAGCCTGGCAAAGCATCACAAAGGAGGAAACCAAGCGTTTGGTGATGTCCATGCGTTCCAGACTTCAAGCAGTCATTGCCTGCAAAGGATTCTCGACAAAGTATTAAAAATGAACATTTTATTTATAATTGTGTTAATTTGTCCAATTACATTTGAGCTCCTGAAATAAGGGGACTGTGTATGAAAATGGTTGCAATTCCTAAACGTTTCATACGATATTTTTGTTCAACCCCTTGAATTAAAGCTGAAAGTCTGCACTTCTATTGCATCTCAGTTGTTTCATTTCAAATCCATTGTGGTGGCGTACAGAGCCAAAATTATGAAAATTGTGTCAGTGTCCAATTATTTCCGGACCTAACTGT
>NC_134488.1:47635146-47817646 GCF_040206685.1 Ascaphus truei | reverse complement strand
CAAGTGCCTGTTTTACCTTATTCTATAGGGATCTTGTATTTACCGTTTTTTGTAATAAATTACCCAGATTGTTATATTTTCTATAAGTTTTTTTCCTTTTCATTCTTCTCTCTTTCTCTGTCTGTCTGTCTGCCTGTCTGTCTGTCTCTGTCTGTCTCTCTCTGTCTGTCTGTCTGTCTTCGCTATAGATGGATCCCAATTCCACCACAAGCGTCTTTTTCGGTCTCCGCTCAGTACAGCCTCCTGCAGGTGAGATCTGACCCTTACTTGTGTACAAGGGGCGCTGTGCGCACATGATCTAGTGTGGGGCGGTGCAGGGAGCAGCGCAGGGCAGCGCAGGGCGGCGCAGGGAGCAGCGCGGGGCGCACAGGGAGCAGCGCGGGGCGCACAGGGAGCAGCGCGGGGCGCACAGGGAGCAGCGCGGGGCACACAGGGAGCAGCGCGGGGCACACAGGGAGCAGCGCGGCACAAGGAGCAGCGCGGGACACACAGGGAGCAGCGCGGGACGCACAGAGAGCAGCGCGGGGCACACAGGGAGCAGCGCGGGGCACACAGGGAGCAGCGCGGGACGCACAGGGAACAGCGCGGGGCACACAGGGAGCAGCGCGGGGCACGCAGGGAGCAGCGCGGGGCACGCAGGGAGCAGCGCGGGACGTACAGAGAGCAGCGCGGGGCACACAGGGAGCAGCGCGGGGCACAGGGAGCAGCACGGGGCACACAGGGAGCAGCGCGGCACAAGGAGCAGCGCGGGACGCACAGGGAGCAGTGCGGGACGCACAGAGAGCAGCGCGGGGCACGCAGGGAGCAGCGCGGGGCACGCAGGGAGCAGCGCGGGGCACGCAGGGAGCAGCGCGGGGCACGCAGGGAGCAGCGCGGGGCACGCAGGGAGCAGCGCGGGGCACGCAGGGAGCAGCGCGGGGCGCACAGGGAGCAGCGCGGGACGCACAGAGAGCAGCGCGGGACGCACAGGGAGCAGCGCGGGACGCACAGGGAGCAGCGCGGGACGCACAGGGAGCAGCGCGGGACGCACAGGGAGCAGCGCGGGACGCACAGGGAGCAGCGCGGGACGCACAGGGAGCAGCGCGGGACGCACAGAGAGCAGCGCGGGACGCACAGAGAGCAGCGCGGAACGCACAGAGAGCAGCGCGGGACGCACAGGGAGCAGCGCGGGACGCACAGAGAGCAGCGCGGGACGCACAGAGAGCAGCGCGGGACGCACAGAGAGCAGCGCGGGACGCACAGAGAGCAGCGCGGGACGCACAGGGAGCAGCGCGGGACGCACAGAGAGCAGCGCGGGACGCACAGAGAGCAGCGCGGGACGCACAGGGAGCAGCGCAGGTTCAGCTTCACACACCCTTCTTTTCCTAGGATAGTCCCTCGCTGGCTCCTGCCCCCCCAGGGAGAGTTTTGGGGATCTCCAGCCTGGAGGGGTCTGAGCGATGCAGCAGCAGGTAAGGACCCCTCCCCCAACACACACACACATAGACACACACACACAAAGATGCACGCAACACACACAGACGCACGCACACATGCACCTCTCCTTCACTCAGTCCCCCTCTACCTTTCTCAGTATTAGAACCCTCTCCCTCTCCTCGCTCTCACACTCCCCCATCTCTTCATTTGTCTCCCTGACACTCTCTCTCCCTCCCCCCTCCTCGCTCTCACATTCTCTCAGTATGCACTCTCCCTTTCCTCTCTTCTCCTTCCCTTACACCATCTTTCTCTCAGTACTAGAACCCTCTACTCCTCCTCACCCCTCTCCTACCTTCTCACCCCCTACCCTCCTCCTGTCCTCTTTCTCACACTTTCTCACCCCCTTCCCTCCTCCTATCCTCCTCTCCTCTCTCTCACACCTTCTCACCCCCTTCCCTCCTCCTAGCCTACTCTCCTCCTACCCCCTCTCCTACCTTCTCACCCCCTACCCTCCTCCTCTCCTTTCTCTCACACCTTATCACCCGCTACCCTCCTCCTGTCCTCTTTCTCACACTTTCTCACCCGCTTCCCTCCTCCTACCCTCCTCTCCTCTCTCACACCTTCTCACCCCCTTCCCTCCTCCTAGCCTCCTCTCCTCTCTCTCACACTTTCTCACCCCCTTCCCTCCTCCTAGCCTACTCTCCTCTCTCACACCTTCTCGCCCCTTCCCTCCTCCTAGCCTCCTCTCCTCTCTCTCACACCTTCTCACCCCCTTCCCTCCTCCTAGCCTACTCTCCTCTCTCACACCTTCTCACCCCTTCCCTCCTCCTATCCTCCTCTCCTCTCTCACACCTTCTCACCCCCTTCCCTCCTCCTAGCCTACTCTCCTCTCTCACACCTTCTCACCCCTTCCCTCCTCCTAGCCTCTTCTCCTCTCTCTCACACCTTCTCACCCCTTCCCTCCTCCTAGCCTACTCTCCTCTCTCACACCTTCTCACCCCTTCCCTCCTCCTAGCCTCCTCTCCTCTCTCACACCTTCTCACCCCCTTCCCTCCTCCTCTCCTCTCTCACACCTTCTCACCCCCTTCCCTCCTCCTCTCCTCTCTCACACCTTCTCACCCCCTTCCCCCCTCCTCTCCTCTCTCACACCTTCTCACCCCCTTCCCTCCTCCTCTCCTCTCTCACACCTTCTCACCCCCTTCCCTCCTCCTAGTCTCCTCTCTTACACCTTCTCACCCCCTTCCCTCCTCCTAGTCTCCTCTCTCTCACACCTTCTCACCCCCTTCCCTCCTCTCTCTCACACCTTCTCACCCCCTTCCCTCCTCTCTCTCACACCTTCTCACCCCTTTCCTCCTCCTAGCCTCCTCTCTCTCACACTTTCTCACCCCCTTCCCTCCTCCTAGCCTCCTCTCCTCTCTCTCACACCTTCTCACCCCCTTCCCTCCTCCTATCCTCCTCTCCTCTCTCTCACACCTTCTCACCCCCTTCTCTCCTCCTAGCCTACTCTCCTCTCTCACACCTTCTCACCCCTCCCCTCCTCCTAGCCTCCTCTCCTCTCTCTCACACCTTCTCACCCCCTTCCCTCCTCCTCTCCTCTCTCACACATTCTCACCTCCTTCCCTCCTCCTAGTCTCCTCTTACACCTTCTCACCTCCTTCCCTCCTCCTCTCCTCTCTCTCACACCTTCTCACCCCCTTCCCTCCTCCTAGTCTCCTCTCTTACACCTTCTCACCCCCTTCCCTCCTCCTCTCCTCTCTCTCGCACCTTCTCACCCCCTTCCCTCCTCCTCTCCTCTCTCTCACACCTTCTCACCCCTTTCCTCCTCCTAGCCTCCTCTCCTCTCTCTCACACTTTCTCACCCCCTGCCCTCCTCCTAGCCTCCTCTCCTCTCTCTCACACCTTCTCACCCCTTCCCTCCTCCTTGCCTTCTCTCCTCTCTCACACCTTCTCACCCCCTTCCCTCCTCCTATCCTCCTCTCCTCTCTCTCACACCTTCTCACCCCCTTCCCTCCTCCTAGCCTACTCTCCTCTCTCACACCTTCTCACCCCTTCCCTCCTGCTAGCCTCCTCTCCTCTCTCTCACACCTTCTCATCCCCTTCCCTCCTCCTAGCCTACTCTCCTCTCACACCTTCTCACCCCTTCCCTCCTCCTAGCCTCCTATCCTCTCTCTCACACCTCACCCCCTTCCCTCCTCCTAGCCTACTCTCCTCTCTCACACCTTCTCATCCCTTCCCTCCTCCTAGCCTCCTCTCCTCTCTCACACCTTCTCACCCCCTTCCCTCCTCCTCTCCTCTCTCACACCTTCTCACCCCCTTCCCTCCTCTCTCTCACACCTTCTCACCCCCTTCCCTCCTCCTAGTCTCCTCTCTTACACCTTCTCACCCCCTTCCCTCCTCCTCTCCTCTCTCTCACACCTTTTCACCCCCTTCCCTCCTCCTCTCCTCTCTCACACCTTCTCACCCCTTTCCTCCTCCTAGCCTCCTCTCCTCTCTCTCACACTTTCTCACCCCTTCCCTCCTCCTAGCCTACTCTCCTCTCTCACACCTTCTCACCCCCTTCCCTCCTCCTAGCCTCCTCTCCTCTCTCTCACACCTTCTCACCCCCTTCCCTCGTCCTATTCTCCTCTCCTCTCTCTCACACCTTCTCACCCCTTCCCTCCTCCTAGCCTACTCTCCTCTCTCACACCTTCTCACCCCTTTCCCTCCTCCTCTCCTCTCTCACACCTTCTCACCCCCTTCCCTCCTCTCTCTAACACCTTCTCACCCCCTTCCCTCCTCCTAGTCTCCTCTCTTACACCTTCTCACCCCCTTCCCTCCTCCTAGTCTCCTCTCTCACACCTTCGCACCCCCTTCGCTCCTCCTCTCCTCTCTCACACCTTCTCAACCCTTTCCTCCTCCTAGCCTCCTCTCCTCTCTCTCACACTTTCTCACCCCCTTCCCTCCTCCTAGCCTCCTCTCCTCTCTCTCACACCTTCTCACCCCCTTCCCTCCTCCTATTCTCCTCTCCTCTCTCACACCTTCTCACCCCTTCCCTCCTCCTAGCCTCCTCTCCTCTCTCTCACACCTTCTCACCCCCTTCCCTCCTCCTAGCCTCCTCTCCTCTCTCTCACACCTTCTCACCCCCTTCCCTCCTCCTATTCTCCTCTCTCACACCTTCTCACCCCCTTCCCTCCTCCTAGCCTCCTCTCCTCTCTCTCACACCTTCTCACCCCTTCCCTCCTCCTAGCCTCCTCTCCTCTCTCTCACACCTTCTCACCCCTTCCCTCCTCCTCTCCTCTCTCACACCTTCTCACCCCCTTCCCTCCTCTCTCTTACACCTTCTCACCCCCTTCCCTCCTCCTAGTCTCCTCTCTTACACCTTCTCACCCCCTTCCCTCCTCCTCTCTTCTCTCTCACAATTTCTCACCCCTTTCCTCCTCCTAGCCTCCTCTCTCTCACACCTTCTCACCCCCTTCCCTCCTATTCTCCTCTCCTCTCTCTCACACCTTCTCACCCCTTCCCTCCTCCTAGCCTACTCTCCTCTCTCACACCTTCTCACCCCTTTCCCTCCTCCTCTCCTCTCTCACACCTTCTCACCCCCTTCCCTCCTCTCTCTAACACCTTCTCACCCCCTTCCCTCCTCCTAGTCTCCTCTCTTACACCTTCTCACCCCCTTCCCTCCTCCTAGTCTCCTCTCTCACACCTTCGCACCCCCTTCGCTCCTCCTCTCCTCTCTCACACCTTCTCAACCCTTTCCTCCTCCTAGCCTCCTCTCCTCTCTCTCACACCTTCTCACCCCCTTCCCTCCTAGCCTCCTCTCCTCTCTCTCACACCTTCTCACCCCCTTCCCTATTCCTAGCCTCCTCTCCTCTCTGTCACACCTTCTCTCCCCCTTCCCTCCTCCCTAGACCCGGTTCAGCAGCACCGTCACCGCCTGTCTGAATGGTTCAGCCGCCTCCCCAGCGAGGAGCGGCACTTCGGCCCGTCCTTCGCCCTGGACTCTATCCACGTGGACCCCGTTATCCGCGAGAGCTCCCTGGAAGAGACCCAGCGCCCGCTGTCCGACTTCTCCCCGCAAAGCCAACTGCGGTGCCCGCGGAACGTCTCCGTGGAGCATCTCTTCCGCCCCGACGCGGCCGGGGCGCCGGTGCGGAGCGTGGTTCTGTACGGTACTGTGGGCACCGGGAAGGGTACCCTGATCCGGAAGTTGGTTCTAGACTGGTGCCACGGGCGCAGGTCGGAGTTCCAGTTGATAATCCCTCTGTCCTGCGAGGATCTGTCCCGGGTCACCGCGCCCGTGTCACTGTCGCGACTCATCTCCCGGAAGTACCTGCACCTCCGGGAACTGCTGCCTGCGCTGGGTCAGAACCCGGGGGTGCTCTTCATACTCAACAACCTGGAGTGGATGGACCTGGACTTTAGGATGGCCAACACGGAGCTGTGCAGTGACCCCAGCGAGCCTCTGCCACCCCCGGCCATCTTGGTGAACCTGCTGAGGGGGTATCTGCTCCCGGAGGTGAGGGGGGGGAAAGAAGGGAGGAGGGGAGGGAGAAAAGGAGGGATGGGGGGGGGGCGGGAAGAGAGGGGTGGGAGAGGAGGAGAAGAGAGGGAAGGGAGAGGAGGAGGAAGGAGAGGTGGGAGAGGAGGAGGAGAGAGGGGAGAGAGGGGAGGGAGAGGAGGAGAGAGGGGAGGAGAGGAGGAGAGAGGGGAGGGAGAGGAGGAGAGAGGGGAGGGAGAGGAGAGAGGGAGGTAAAGGAGGAGGCAAGATAGGAGGAGGAGAGAGGGAAGGGAGAGGAGGAGAGAGGGAGGGCTGGGCGGGAGTGAGGGGGGGAGGGGGAGAAGGGAGGGGAGGGGAGGGATAGGAAGAGAGAGGGGAAGGAGAGGAGGAGGGGAGGTAGAGAAGGCGGAGAAAGAGGGGGAATGGAAGAATGGAGGGAAAGGGGAGAGGGGAGAAGCAGGCTTTAGAGGAAGGGGGTCATGAAGGGGTGAGAGGGGGGAGAGAGAGGGAGAGAAAGGGGGAGAGAGAGAGTGAGGGCGCGAGCGAGAGAGGGCGCGAGTGAGGGCAAGCGAGAGAGTGAGGGCGAGCGAGAGAGAGAGGGCGAGTGAGAGAGAGAGAGGGCGAGGGCATGTTCAAGAGCGCGAGGAGAGAGTGTGCGAGAGCGCAAGGAGAGAGAGTGGGAAGTTGGCCAATTCCTGTAGCACATCATCCTCATCATCATTATCATTATTATATTACACAGGCAATATTTCCATGGTTCTAAAACATCCTCCATATAAAGATTAGAGAGAGAGAGAGCGCGAGTGAGAGCGCGTGCAAGAGAGTGTGATAGAGTGAGTGAATGAGGAGAGAGAGCGCTGTATTATGACACTTCTCCCCTCTCTCTCACACGCGCGTTAGTAGAGAAAGCAAGAGCACGCGAAGAAGACAGTGTCAACGTCACAGCCTATTGATAAACCCCTTAATACCCACCCCTCCCCCGTGTCCTTCACTCCTCCACTCTAGGCCAGCGTCCTGGTCACCACTCGGCCCTCCGCGCTGAAGCGTATCCCCAGTAAATACGTGGGACGTTACGCCGAGATCTGCGGCTTTTCGGACATGCAGCTCCAGAAGATGTACTTCCACCTGCGCCTGGGCCGGGGGGACGCGGACCCCCGGGAGACGGAGAACCTGGCAGAGATGTTATCCCGTAACCTGGAGCACCACAGCCAGCTGTCTGCAGCCTGCTTCCTTCCCTCCTACTGCTGGCTTACCTGTGCCACATTGCATCTGCTCTACTACACCCGGCCTGGCGACCCTCCCAGGACCCTGACTGGCATTTACACCAGCTTCCTGCGGCTCAACTTCGCCGGGGAGGTGCTTGACATCACGCACCCCTCCCAGGTTTCGCTCATGCGCTACGTTGCCCGCACTGTAGGCAAGCTGGCGTACGAAGGCTGCCGCGCCCCGCCGCACGCGCTTCTCTGAGGACAACCTCGCCCGCTGCTTCCAGGTTGAGCTGCATAGTGAGGAAGAACTCAACCTCCTTACGGTCTTCCGAACCGACGCGTTTGGCTTCTTCCTGACACCCTGTGTCTCTCGGGGCCACGAGAGCCTCTTCGTCTTCACCATCCCTGCTATGCAGGAGTACCTGGCCGCGCTGTACGTGGTGCTGGGGGAGAACAAAACGACCCTGCAGCGCCTGGGGAAAGACGTCTCCGAGATCATCAGCCGGGCCGGCGAGGACGTGGTCGCGGTGGTCAACGTGTTGTCCAAGTTTCTTCCACTGCGCGTCTTTGCGCTCTTCAACCTCTTGCGGATGGTGCCGCGGCTGTATGGAAAGGTGAGTGGACAGAGCCGGGAGAACATCGCCCAGACAATGGCCATGGAGATGTTCCGTGAGGAGGATGCTTACAATGACGACGTTCTAGACCAGATCAACTCCAGCATCCTGGGTGAGGAGGGACCGTTGCAGGTGCCAGAAGAGGAGAAGGAGGAGGCTGGGAGGCAAGAGGCATTTGAGCTGTTCCCCATCTTCATGGCTGGGCTGCTATCCCGCCAGAACCGGGCTATGTTGGACCAGCTTGGTTGCACCATAATGAACATGTCGGCGCTGGAGATCACGCGGGCCTTAAAAAAGCACTTGTTACGTTGCAGCCTGCGGCGCTTACCTCCATCTGAGCTCATGGACTTCCTGTTCTTCTTGTATGAGTTCCAGAACGAGGGGTTCACGGCCGGGCTGGTCACCTCGCTACGGGCGCTGGACCTCTCCACTGTGCGCATGACGCCCCTAAAAAGCAACATTGTGGCCACAGTGATGGGCAGCCCCAAGAGGCCACTGACGGAAGTCGACCTCAACTCCTGTAACCTGAATCCCGATGCCATCCGCACACTGGCACCAGTGTTACGGAGAAGCCAGAGCGTAAAGTGAGGAGGGGGGGGGGCAGGGAGGGAAGCAACCCGGGGGGGGGGGGGGGGGGGGGGGAGGGTAGGCAGGGAGGGAAGCAACCCGGGGGGGGGGGGGGGAGGGGGCAGAGGTTATACTTTAAAGAGGGGATGGATGAACTTAAAAAGGGATGGTCCCTCCTAGGAGCAATGTGTACTAATGGCAGTGACAGGGTTAAGGGGTCAGTCTCTCCTAGGGGCAAAGTGTACTAATGGCAGTGACAGGGATAAGGGGTCAGTCTCTCCTAGGAGCAACGTGTACTAATGGCAGTGACAGGGATAAGGGGTCAGTCCCTCCTAGGAGCAACGTGTACTAATGGCAGTGACAGGGTTAAGGGGTCAGTCCCTCCTAGGAGCAATGTGTACTAATGGCAGTGACAGGGTTAAGGGGTCCGTCTCTCCTAGGGGCAAAGTGCACTAATGGCAGTGACATGGTTAAGGGGTCAGTCTCTCCTAGGGGCAAAGTGTACTAATGGCAGTGACATGGTTATGGGGTCATTGTATCCTAGGGGCAAAGTGTACTAATGGCAGTGACAGGGTTAAGGGGCCAGTCTCTCCTAGGGCAAAGTGTACTAATGGCAGTGACATGGTTAAGGGGTCAGTCTCTCCTAGGGACAAAGTGTACTAATGGCAGTGACATGGTTAAGGGGTCAGTCTCTCCTAGGGGCAAAGTGTACTAATGGCAGTGACATGGTTATGGGGTCAGTCTCTCCTAGGGGCAAAGTGTGCTAATGGCAGTGACAGGGTTAAGGGGCCAGTCTCTCCTAGGGGCAAAGTGTACTAATGGCAGTGACATGGTTAAGGGTCAGTCTCTCCTAGGGACAAAGTGTACTAATGGCAGTGACATGGTTAAGGGGTCAGTCTCTCCTAGGGACAAAGTGTACTAATGGCAGTGACATGGTTAAGGGGTCAGTCTCTCCTAGGGGCAAAGTGTACTAATGGCAGTGACATGGTTATTGGGGTCAGTCTCTCCTAGGGGCAAAGTGTACTAATGGCAGTGACATGGTTAAGGGGTCAGTCTCTCCTAGGGACAAAGTGTACTAATGGCAGTGACATGGTTAAGGGGTCAGTCCCTCCTAGGGCAAAGGGTACTAATGGCAGTGACAGGGTTAAGGGTCAGTCTCTCCTAGGGGCAAAGTGTACTAATGGCAGTGACAAGGTTAAGGGGTCAGTCCCTCCTAGGGGCAAAGGGTACTAATGGCAGTGACAGGGTAGAAGGGGTCAGTCTCTCCTACGGGCAAAGGGTACTAATGGCAGTGACAGGGTTAAGGGGTCAGTCCCTCCTAGGGGCAAAGTGTACTAATGGCAGTGACAGGGTTAAGGGGTCAGTCTCTCCTAGGGCAAAGGGTACTAATGGCAGTGACAGGGTTAATGGGTCAGTCTCTCCTAGGGGCAAAGGGTACTAATGGCAGTGACAGGGCTAAGGGGTCAGTCTCTCCTACGGGCAAAGGGTACTAATGGCAGTGACAGGGTTAAGGGGTCAGTCTCTCCTAGGGGCAAAGTATACTAATGGCAGTGACAGGGTTAAGGGGTCAGTCCCTCCTAGGAGCAACGTGTACTAATGCAGTGACATGGTTAAGGGGTCAGTCTCTCCTAGGGGCAAGTGTGCTAATGGCAGTGACAGGGTTAAGGGGTCAGTCTCTCTAGGGGCAAAGTGTGCTAATGGCAGTGACAGGGTTAAGGGGTCAGTCCCTCATAGGGGCAAAGTGTGCTAATGGCAGTGACAGAGTTAAGGGGTCAGTCTCTCCTAGGGGCAAAGTGTACTAATGGCAGTGACAAGGTTAAGGGGTCAGTCCCTCCTAGGGGCAAAGGGTACTAATGGCAGTGACAGGGTTAAGGGGTCAGTCTCTCCCTACGGGCAAAGGGTACTAATGGCAGTGACAGGGTTAAGGGGTCAGTCTCTCCTAGGGGCAAAGGGTACTAATGGCAGTGACAGGGTTAAAGGGTCAGTCTCTCCTAGGGGCAAAGGGTACTAATGGCAGTGACAGGGTTAAGGGGTCAGTCTCTCCTACGGGCAAAGTGTACTAATGGCAGTGACAGGGTTAAGGGGTCAGTCTCTCTTACGGGCAAAGTGTACTAATGGCAGTGACATGGTTAAGGGTCAGTCCCTCCTAGGGGAAAAGTGTACTAATGGCAGTGACATGGTTAAGGTGTCAGTCTCTCCTAGAGGCAAAGTGTAGTAATGGCAGTGACAGGGTTAAGGGGTCAGGTCTCTCCTAGAGGCGAAGTGTAGTAATGGCAGTGACAGGGTTAAGGGGTCAGTCTCTCCTAGGGGCAAAGTGTACTAATGGCATTGACAGGGTTAAGGGTTACTAATGGCAGTGACAGGGTTAAGGGGTCAGTCTCTCCTACGGGCAAAGGGTACTAATGGCAGTGACAGGGTTAAGGGGTCAGTCTCTCCTAGGGGCAAAGGGTACTAATGGCAGTGACAGGGTTAAGGGGTCAGTCTCTCCTACGGGCAAAGTGTACTAATGGCAGTGACAGGGTTAAGGGTTCAGTCTCTCCTACGGGCAAAGTGTACTAATGGCAGTGACATGGTTAAGAGGTCAGTCCCTCCTAGGGGAAAAGTGTACTAATGGCAGTGACATGGTTAAGGGGTCAGTCTCTCCTAGAGGCAAAGTGTAGTAATGGCAGTGACAGGGTTAAGGGGTCAGTCTCTCCTAGAGGCGAAGTGTAGTAATGGCAGTGACAGGGTTAAGGGGTCAGTCTCTCCTAGGGGCAAAGTGTACTAATGGCATTGACAGGGTTAAGGGTACTAATGGCAGTGACAGGGTTAAGGGGTCAGTCTCTCCTAACGGGCAAAGGGTACTAATGGCAGTGACAGGGTTAAGGGGTCAGTCTCTCCTAGGGGCAAAGGGTACTAATGGCAGTGACAGGGTTAAGGGGTCAGTCTCTCCTACGGGCAAAGTGTACTAATGGCAGTGACAGGGTTAAGGGGTCAGTCTCTCTACGGGCAAAGTGTACTAATGGCAGTGACATGGTTAAGAGGTCAGTCCCTCCTAGGGAAAAGTGTACTAATGGCAGTGACATGGTTAAGGGGTCAGTCTCTCCTAGAGGCAAAGTGAGTAATGGCAGTGACAGGGTTAAGGGGTCAGTCTCTCCTAGAGGCAAAGTGTAGTAATGGCAGTGACAGGGTTAAGGGGTCAGTCTCTCCTAGGGGCAAAGTGTACTAATGGCAGTGACTGGGTTAAGGGTCAGTCTCTCCTAGGGGCAATGGGTACTAATGGCAGTGACAGGGTTAAGGGGTCAGTCTCTCCTACGGGCAAAGTGTACTAATGGCAGTGATAGTCTCTCCTACGGGCAATGGGTACTAATGGCAGTGACAGGGTTAAGGGGTCAGTCCCTTCCTAGGGGAAAAGTGTACTAATGGCAGTGACATGGTTAAGGGGTCAGTCTCTCCTAGAGGCAAAGTGTAGTAATGGCAGTGACAGGGTTAAGGGGTCAGTCTCTCCTAGAGGCAAAGTGTAGTAATGGCAGTGACAGGGTTAAGGGGTCAGTCTCTCCTAGGGCAAAGGGTACTAATGGCAGTGACCAGGGTTAAGGGGTCAGTCTCTCCTAGGGGCAAAGGGTACTAATGGCAGTGACAGGGTTAAGGGGGTCAGTCTCTCCTAGGGGCAAAGTGTACTAATGGCAGTGACAGGGTTAAGGGGTCAGCTCTCTACGGGCAAAGTGTACTAATGGCAGTGACATGGTTAAGAGGTCAGTCCCTCCTAGGGGAAAAGTGTACTAATGGCAGTGACATGGTTTAAGGGGTCAGTCTCTCCTCTAGAGCAAAGTGTAGTAATGGCAGTGACAGGGTGTAAGGGGTCAGTCTCTCCTAGAGGCAAAGTGTAGTAATGGCAGTGACAGGGTTAAGGGGTCAGTCTCTCCTAGGGGCAAAGTGTACTAATGGCAGTGGACAGGTTAAGGGGTCAGTCTCTCCTAGGGGCAAAGGGTACTAATGGCAGTGACAGGGTTAAGGGGTCAGTCTCTCCTACGGGCAAAGTGTACTAATGGCAGTGACAGGGTTAAGGGGTCAGTCTCTCCTACGGGCAAAGTGTACTAATGGCAGTGACATGGTTAAGGGGTCAGTCCCTCCTAGGGGAAAAGTGTACTAATGGCAGTGACATGGTTAAGGGGTCAGTCTCTCCTAGAGGCAAAGTGTAGTAATGGCAGTGACAGGGTTAAGGGGTCAGTCTCTCCTAGAGGCAAAGTGTAGTAATGGCAGTGACAGGGTTAAGGGGTCAGTCTCTCCTAGGGGCAAAGTGTAGTAATGGCAGTGACAGGGTTAAGGGGTCAGTCTCTCCTACGGGCAAAGTGTACTAATGGCAGTGACAGGGTTAAGGGGTCAGTCTCTCCTAGGGCAAAGTGTACTAATGGCAGTGACAGGGTTAAGGGGTCAGTCTCTCCTAGGGGCAAAGGGTACTAATGGCAGTGACAGGGTTAAGGGGTCAGTCTCTCCTACGGGCAAAGTGTACTAATGGCAGTGACATGGTTAAGGGGTCAGTCCCTCCTAGGGGAAAAGTGTACTAATGGCAGTGACATGGTTAAGGGGTCAGTCTCTCCTAGAGGCAAAGTGTAGTAATGGCAGTGACAGGGTTAAGGGGTCAGTCTCCTAGGGGCAAAGTGTAGTAATGGCAGTGACAGGGTTAAGGGGTCAGTCTCTCCTAGGGGCAAAGGGTACTAATGGCAGTGACAGGGTTAAGGGGTCAGTCTCTCCTACGGGCAAAGTGTACTAATGGCAGTGACAGGGTTAAGGGGTCAGTCTCTCCTACGGGCAAAGTGTACTAATGGCAGTGACATGGTTAAGGGGTCAGTCCCTCCTAGGGGAAAAGTGTACTAATGGCAGTGACATGGTTAAGGGGTCAGTCTCTCCTAGGGGCAAAGGGTACTAATGGCAGTGACAGGGTTAAGGGGTCAGTCTCTCCTAGTTGCAAAGGGTACTAATGGCAGTGACAGGGTTAAGGGGTCAGTCTCTCCTAGGGGCAAAGGGTACTAATGGCAGTGACAGGGTTAAGGGGTCAGCCTCTCCTACGGGCAAAGTGTACTAATGGCAGTGACAGGGTTAAGGGGTCAGTCTCTCCTATGGGCAAAGTGTACTAATGGCAGTGACATGGTTAAGAGGTCAGTCCCTCCTAGGGGAAAAGTGTACTAATGGCAGTGACATGGTTAAGGGTCAGTCTCTCCTAGAGGCAAAGTGTAGTAATGGCAGTGACAGGGTTAAGGGGTCAGTCTCTCCTAGAGGCAAAGTGTAGTAATGGCAGTGACAGGGTTAAGGGGTCAGTCTCTCCTAGGGGCAAAGTGTAGTAATGGCAGTGACAGGGTTAAGGGGTCAGTCTCTCCTACGGGCAAAGTGTACTAATGGCAGTGACAGGGTTAAGGGGGTCAGTCTCTCCTAGGGGCAAAGTGTACTAATGGCAGTGACAGGGTTAAGGGGTCAGTCTCTCCTAGGGGCAAAGGGTACTAATGGCAGTGACAGGGTTAAGGGGTCAGTCTCTCCTACGGGCAAAGTGTACTAATGGCAGTGACATGGTTAAGGGGTCAGTCCCTCCTAGGGAAAAGTGTACTAATGGCAGTGACATGGTTAAGGGGTCAGTCTCTCCTAGAGGCAAAGTGTAGTAATGGCAGTGACAGGGTTAAGGGGTCAGTCTCCTAGGGGCAAAGTGTAGTAATGGCAGTGACAGGGTTAAGGGGTCAGTCTCTCCTAGGGGCAAAGGGTACTAATGGCAGTGACAGGGTTAAGGGGTCAGTCTCTCCTACGGGCAAAGTGCTACTATGGCAGTGACAGGGTTAAGGGGTCAGTCTCTCCTACGGCAAAGTGTACTAATGGCAGTGACATGGTTAAGGGGTCAGTCCCTCCTAGGGGAAAAGTGTACTAATGGCAGTGACATGGTTAAGGGGTCAGTCTCTCCTAGGGGCAAAGGGTACTAATGGCAGTGACAGGGTTAAGGGGTCAGTCTCCTCCTAGTTGCAAAGGGTACTAATGGCAGTGACAGGGTTAAGGGGTCAGTCTCTCCTACGGGGCAAAGGGTACTAATGGCAGTGACAGGGTTAAGGGGTCCAGCCTCTCCTACGGGCAAAGTGTACTAATGGCAGTGACAGGGTTAAGGGGTCAGTCTCTCCTATGGGCAAAGTGTACTAATGGCAGTGACATGGTTAAGAGGTCAGTCCCTCCTAGGGGAAAAGTGTACTAATGGCAGTGACATGGTTAAGGGGTCAGTCTCTCCTAGAGGCAAAGTGTAGTAATGGCAGTGACAGGGTTAAGGGGTCAGTCTCTCCTAGAGGCAAAGTGTAGTAATGGCAAGTGACAGGGTTAAGGGGTCAGTCTCTCCTAGGGCAAAGTGTACTAATGGCAGTGACAGGGTTAAGGGGTCAGTCTCTCCTAGGGCAAAGGGTACTAATGGCAGTGACAGGGTTAAGGGTGAGTCTCTCCTACGGGCAAAGTGTACTAATGGCAGTGACAGGGTTAAGGGGTCAGTCTCTCCTACGGGCAAAGTGTACTAATGGCAGTGACATGGTTAAGGGGTCAGTCCCTCCTAGGGGAAAAGTGTACTAATGGCAGTGACATGGTTAAGGGGTCAGTCTCTCCTAGAGGCAAAGTGTAGTAATGGCAGTGACAGGGTTAAGGGGTCAGTCTCTCCTAGAGGCAAAGTGTAGTAATGGCAGTGACAGGGTTAAGGGGTCAGTCTCTCCTAGGGGCACAAGTGTAGTAATGGCAGTGACAGGTTAAGGGGTCAGTCTCTCCTAGGGGCAAAGTGTACTAATGGCAGTGACAGGGTTAAGGGGTCAGTCTCTCCTAGGGGCAAAGGGTACTAATGGCAGTGACAGGGTTAAGGGGTCAGTCTCTCCTACGGGCAAAGTGTACTAATGGCAGTGACATGGTTAAGGGGTCAGTCCCTCCTAGGGGAAAAGTGTACTAATGGCAGTGACATGGTTAAGGGGTCAGTCTCTCCTAGAGGCACAAGTGTAGTAATGGCAGTGACAGGGTTAAGGGGTCAGTCTCCTAGGGGCAAAGTGTAGTAATGGCAGTGACAGGGTTAAGGGGTCAGTCTCTCCTAGGGGCAAAGGGTACTAATGGCAGTGACAGGGTTAAGGGGTCAGTCTCTCCTACGGGCAAAGTGTACTAATGGCAGTGACAGGGTTAAGGGGTCAGTCTCTCCTACGGGCAAAGTGTACTAATGGCAGTGACATGGTTAAGGGGTCAGTCCCTCCTAGGGGAAAAGTGTACTAATGGCAGTGACATGGTTAAGGGGTCAGTCTCTCCTAGGGGCAAAGGGTACTAATGGCAGTGACAGGGTTAAGGGGTCAGTCTCTCCTAGTTGCAAAGGGTACTAATGGCAGTGACAGGGTTAAGGGGTCAGTCTCTCCTAGGGGCAAAGGGTACTAATGGCAGTGACAGGGTTAAGGGGTCAGCCTCTCCTACGGGCAAAGTGTACTAATGGCAGTGACAGGGTTAAGGGGTCAGTCTCTCCTATGGGCAAAGTGTACTAATGGCAGTGACATGGTTAAGAGGTCAGTCCCCTCCTAGGGGAAAAGTGTACTAATGGCAGTGACATGGTTAAGGGGTCAGTCTCTCCTAGAGGCAAGTGTAGTAATGGCAGTGACAGGGTTAAGGGGTCAGTCTCTCCTAGAGGCAAAGTGTAGTAATGGCAGTGACAGGGTTAAGGGGTCAGTCTCTCCTAGCAGTCTCTCCTAGAGGCAAAGTGTAGTAATGGCAGTGACAGGGTTAAGGGGTCAGTCTCTCCTAGGGGCAAAGTGTAGTAATGGCAGTGACAGGGTTAAGGGGTCAGTCTCTCCTAGGGGCAAAGTGTACTAATGGCAGTGACAGGGTTAAGGGGTCAGTCTCTCCTAGGGGCAAAGGGTACTAATGGCAGTGACAGGGTTAAGGGGTCAGTCTCTCCTACGGGCAAAGTGTACTAATGGCAGTGACATGGTTAAGGGGTCAGTCCCTCCTAGGGGAAAAGTGTACTAATGGCAGTGACATGGTTAAGGGGTCAGTCTCTCCTAGAGGCAAAGTGTAGTAATGGCAGTGACAGGGTTAAGGGGTCAGTCTCCTAGGGGCAAAGTGTAGTAATGGCAGTGACAGGGTTAAGGGGTCAGTCTCTCCTAGGGGCAAAGGGTACTAATGGCAGTGACAGGGTTAAGGGGTCAGTCTCTCCTACGGGCAAAGTGTACTAATGGCAGTGACAGGGTTAAGGGGTCAGTCTCTCCTACGGGCAAAGTGTACTAATGGCAGTGACATGGTTAAGGGGTCAGTCCCTCCTAGGGGAAAAGTGTACTAATGGCAGTGACATGGTTAAGGGGTCAGTCTCTCCTAGGGGCAAAGGGTACTAATGGCAGTGACAGGGTTAAGGGGTCAGTCTCTCCTAGTTGCAAAGGGTACTAATGGCAGTGACAGGGTTAAGGGGTCAGTCTCTCCTAGGGGCAAAGGGTACTAATGGCAGTGACAGGGTTAAGGGGTCAGCCTCTCCTACGGGCAAAGTGTACTAATGGCAGTGACAGGGTTAAGGGGTCAGTCTCTCCTATGGGCAAAGTGTACTAATGGCAGTGACATGGTTAAGAGGTCAGTCCCTCCTAGGGGAAAAGTGTACTAATGGCAGTGACATGGTTAAGGGGTCAGTCTCTCCTAGAGGCAAAGTGTAGTAATGGCAGTGACAGGGTTAAGGGGTCAGTCTCTCCTAGAGGCAAAGTGTAGTAATGGCAGTGACAGGGTTAAGGGGTCAGTCTCTCCTAGGGGCAAAGTGTACTAATGGCAGTGACAGGGTTAAGGGGTCAGTCTCTCCTAGGGGCAAAGGGTACTAATGGCAGTGACAGGGTTAAGGGGTCAGTCTCTCCTACGGGCAAAGTGTACTAATGGCAGTGACAGGGTTAAGGGGTCAGTCTCTCCTACGGGCAAAGTGTACTAATGGCAGTGACATGGTTAAGGGGTCAGTCCCTCCTAGGGGAAAAGTGTACTAATGGCAGTGACATGGTTAAGGGGTCAGTCTCTCCTAGAGGCAAAGTGTAGTAATGGCAGTGACAGGGTTAAGGGGTCAGTCTCTCCTAGAGGCAAAGTGTAGTAATGGCAGTGACAGGGTTAAGGGGTCAGTCTCTCCTAGGGGCAAAGTGTAGTAATGGCAGTGACAGGGTTAAGGGGTCAGTCTCTCCTAGGGGCAAAGGGTACTAATGGCAGTGACAGGGTTAAGGGGTCAGTCTCTCCTACGGGCAAAGTGTACTAATGGCAGTGACATGGTTAAGGGGTCAGTCCCTCCTAGGGGAAAAGTGTACTAATGGCAGTGACATGGTTAAGGGGTCAGTCTCTCCTAGAGGCAAAGTGTAGTAATGGCAGTGACAGGGTTAAGGGGTCAGTCTCTCCTAGGGGCAAAGTGTACTAATGGCAGTGACAGGGTTAAGGGGGCACATCTGGAGGATTGATGCCTTTTTATACACAAATCCGACACCTATAACTATTTTTAAATCATTCTTTAATGTCCGTTTGTAAACCCGGGAGCTGAGACCTGGGAGGGGTTTCATTTCTTCGCCTGCTCCCCTCCGTACAATGTCACTGGGGGTTCAACAAGCCCTTGCACAGGCAAAGCCCCCTCTCTTCCCCCTCCCCTTATTTGTATTGTCACTAACAGGTATAGGGGGGCTAGTGGCTAAGGAAACACTTCATTTAAAGCACCCCCTCATATCAAATGTTTGAAGGGATCTCCCATTACACAACAGTAAGTGTTTAGATCGGATCGGAGAGTCTGGGATCAGCGGGGTCATTACTGGAAAAGGGGGGAAGATTTATTGTGGGGAGCTCTTCCGAATTAGCAGTAAGTTTATTTTTGGGGGGAGGTCAGTATGTTAAGGAGGGGATACTTAGAGATGGGGGGGGGGGGGGAGATATTAGGTGGAAAAGGGATTCTTAGATGGATATAATATAAGGGTGAGTATTAAGTGGGTGAGAGACCTTATAGAGGGCATGATTAGAAATATGGGGCATTACTGAGGGTGGACGGGGGTATATGGGGTGGCGGGTGGATTTGGGAAGCAGGGTGTTGGAGCTGACGTGGGGTATTTGAAGAGGAGGAGGTATATAAACACGGGGTATTTCCACCTCTCTGCTCCAGTTTACAGATGAACTCGCTGGGTCCTGACTCCTGCAAAGAAGTGCGCGATGTTCTGCTGCACCCCGACTGTGAGGTTACCAACCTGCGGTGAGGGGGGCGAGGGGAGGGGGGGGGGCAGCCTGGGGCAGGTAACGGGCTCATTTATAGTAACACACTGCTGGGGAGATCAAGTACTTCAGCTGCACACAATACTTCTGTCTGCTGCTCTTACCCCTGTATCTTATCTGTGCTTACGAGTGCAAGCTCTGCAGAACAGATATTGCTGCTGGCTCCTCTCTGCTTTTCTTATTACTGTATGTGCTCCGATTGCAAGTCCTTCCCCCCCCCCCCGTACTGTGATCATACCCTCCCCCACTGTGACATAAAATCCCCACTACCTACTGTGATCTTACCCCTCCCCCAATGTGAAAATAACACACCCCTACTCTGATCATACCCTCCCCCACTGTGACATAAAACCCCCCAACTGTGATCATACCCCCCACTCACATAACACCCCCCTACTGTGATCTTACCCTCCCCCACTGACATAACACCCCGCTCTGTGACATAACACCCCCCTACTGTGATCTTACCCCCCCTACTGTGATCTTAGCCCCCACTGTGACATAACACCCCCTACTGTGATCTTACCCCCCACTGTGACATAACACCTCCCCCTACTGTGATCTTACCCATCCCACTGACATAACACCCCCTTCCCACTGTGATCATACCCCCACTCACATAACACTCCCCTTACTGTGATCTTACCCTCCCCTACTCTGATCTTACCCCCCATTGACATAACACCCCATACTGTGATCATACCCCACCCCCACTGTGACATAAAACCCCCCCACTGTGATCTTACCCCCCCTACTGTGATCTTACCCCCCTACTGTGATCTTACCCCCCTACTGTGACATAACACCCCCTACTGTGATCATTCCCCTCCACAATTGCGACATAACACCCACCTACTGTGATCATACCCCTCCCCCACTGTGACATAACACGCCCCCACTGTGACTTTATCCCCCCCACTGTGACTTTATCCCCCCCACTGTGACTTTATCCCCCCCCCCACTGTGACTTTATCCCCCCCACTGTGACTTTATCCCCCCCCACTGTGACTTTATCCCCCCACTGTGACTTTATCCCCCCCACTGTGACTTTATCCCCCCCACTGTGACTTTATCCCCCCACTGTGACTTTATCCCCCCCACTGTGACTTTATCCCCCCCCCCACTGTGACTTTATCCCCACCCCACCCTCACAGAGGAAAATTGTTAGAACCACAAAGCGAAAAAATGATTTAGAAAATGTTTAAAAATAAACCTTTAGAATTTGTGTAAAGGGAAAGAATTTAGAATTTGACACAAGACTGGTTGTGTGCGCGTGCGTACGTGTGAGCGCGTGTATGTGTGCGTGCGTGCGTACGTGTGAGCGCGTGTATGTGTGCGTGCGTGCGTATGTGTGAGCGCGTGTATGTGTGCGTGCGTGCGTACGTGTGAGCGCGTGTATGTGTACGTGCGTACGTGTGAGCGCGTGTATGTGTGCGTGCGTACGTGTGAGCGCGTGTATGTGTATGTGTGCGTGCGTACGTGTGAGCGCGTGTATGTGTGCGTGCGTACGTGTGAGCGCGTGTATGTGTGCGTGTATGTGTGCGTGCGTACGTGTGAGCGCGTGTATGTGTGCGTGCGTGCGTACGTGTGAGCGCGTGTATGTGTGCATGCGTACGTGTGAGCGCGTGTGTATGTGTGCGCGTATGTGTGCATGCGTATGTGTGTGCGTACTTGTGTGCGTGCATGCGTACGTGTGCGCGTCTGTGATGTGTGCATACGTGCATGTGTGTGCCTGTGTGCGTGCGCGTATTCCAGCCTCTTTCTGCCGTGTGCTGTCCTCTCAGCGTCACACTGTGTATAAGACAGGCTGTCCCCCCCCAGGCTGTGTAATAACCCCCTGTTCCCGGAGGGGGCGCGGTACCTCGCGGAGGCGCTGGCAGGTAACCGCTCCCTGACGCACCTGTCTCTCCTGCACACGGATTTGGGGGACGAGGGGGCGGAGCTGCTGGCGACTCACCTGGGGAGGAACAAGCACCTGCAGGAGCTGAACCTGGCGTATAATGGATCCAAGACACGGCCGCCCTGCGCCTGGGCGAGAGGCGGCGCAACACCCAACGCTGAGCAGGGTGCAGTGAGTAACACCCCCCTCTATAACACCCACCTCCATATAATGCCCAACGCTGGGCAGGGTGCAGTGAGTAACACCCCCTCTATAACACCCACCTCCATATAATGCCCAACGCTGAGCAGGGTGCAGTGAGTAACACCCCCTCTATAACACCCACCTCCATATAATGCCCATAATACTCACCCCCTCATATAACACCCAACGCTGGACACACACACAGCCTGAACGCACCACAATATATATATATATATATATACATACATACATACATACATACATACATACATACATACATACATACATACACATTTTGTCAAAAGGAGTGCACGCGAGTGTGGCCATGTATACAGTATACATTTGGCCACACTCGGTAGCACTCCTTTTGACATAAATATATATGTATATGATGTGGTGGGTTTTGGGGTGTTCAGTTGTTTGGAGTTTGCTGACCCCCCCCCCCTCCTCCCAGGGTTTAAGCTCGCCCCCCCCCCTCCCAGGGTTTAAGCTCGCCCCCCCCCTCCCAGGGTTTAAGCTCGCACCCTCCCTCCCAGGGTTTAAGCTCGCCCCCCCCCCCCCACCCAGGGTTTAAGCTCGCACCCTCCCTCCCAGGGTTTAAGCTCGCCCCCCCCTCCCAGGGTTTAAGCTCGCCCCCCCCCCCTCCCAGGGTTTAAGCTCGCACCCTCCCTCCCAGGGTTTAAGCGCACCCTCCCTCCCAGGGTTTAAGCTCGCCCCCCCCCCCTCCCAGGTTTAAGCTCACCCTCCCCACTTTCTAAGTAGCAGCAGGTTTTCCCATGTGCCTGTGCAGGACAGATCCACTGAGGCCATTGTCCCCTCCAGCAGAGGTAACTGAGAGTTTCACAGGCAGTGTTAGGACCTGCATACTGGTCATGCCGTGACGTGGCTGCATACTGGTCATGCCGTGACGTGGCTGCATACTGGTCGTGCCGTGGCTGCATACTGGTCGTGCCGTGACGTGGCTGCATACTGGTCATGCCGTGACGTGGCTGCATACTGGTCATACTGTGACGTGGCTGCATACTGGTCATGCCGTGACGTGGCTGCATACTGGTCGTGCCGTGACGTGGCTGCATACTGGTCATGCCTTGACGTGGCTGCATACTGGTCGTGCCTTTACATGGCTGCATACTGGTCATGCCGTGACGTGGCTGCATACTGGTCGTGCCGTGACGTGGCTGCATACTGGTCGTGCCGTGACGTGGCTGCATACTGGTCATGCGTGACGTGGCTGCATACTGGTCGTGCCGTGACGTGGCTGCATACTGGTCGTGACGTGACGTGGCTGCATACTGGTCATGCCGTGACGTGGCTGCATACTGGTCGTGCCGTGACGTGGCTGCATACTGGTCATGCCGTTACATGGCTGCATACTGGTCATGCCGTGACGTGGCTGCATACTGGTCGTGCCGTGACGTGGCTGCATACTGGTCGTGCCGTGACGTGACTGCATACTGGTTGTGACGTGGCTGCATACTGGTCGTGCAGTGACGTGGCTGCATACTGGTCATGCCGTGACGTGGCTGCATACTGGTCATGCCGTGACGTTGCTGCATACTGGTCATGCCGCGACGTGGCTGCATACTGGTCGTGCCGTGACGTGGCTGCGTACTAATCGTGCCGTGACGTGGCTGCGTACTGGTTGTGACGTGACGTGGCTGCATACTGGTCGTGCCGTGGCTGCATACTGGTCGTGCCGTGACGTGGCTGCATACTGGTCATGCCGTTACATGGCTGCATACTGGTCATGCCGTGACGTGGCTGCATACTGGTCGTGCCATGACGTGGCTGCATACTGGTCATGCCATTACATGGCTGCATACTGGTCATGCCGTGACGTGGCTGCATACTGGTCGTGCAGTGACGTGGCTGCATACTGGTCATGCTGTGACGTGGCTGCATACTGGTCATGCCGTGACGTGGCTGCATACTGGTCATGCCGTGACGTGGCTGCATACTGGTCATGCCATGACGTGGCTGCTTACTGGTCATGCCGTGACGTGGCTGCATACTGGTCGTGCCGTGACGTGGCTGCATACTTGTCGTGCCGTGACGTGGCTGCATACTGGTCGTGCCGTGACGTGGCTGCATACTGGTCGTGCCGTGGCTGCATACTGGTCGTGCCGTGACGTGGCTGCATACTGGTCATGCCGTTACGTGGCTGCATACTGGTCATGCCGTGACGTGGCTGCATACTGGTCATGCCGTGACGTGGCTGCATACTGGTCGTGCCGTGACGTGGCTGCATACTGGTCATGCCGTGACGTGGCTGCATACTGGTCATGCCGTGACGTGGCTGCATACTGGTCATGCCGTGATGTGGCTGCATACTGGTCGTGCCGTGACGTGGCTGCATACTGGTCGTGCCGTGACGTGGCTGCATACTGTCATGCCGTGACGTGGCTGCAGGCTTATAACGCTTTGGCCAAAGGGTTTAAACTAAATGACCCTGACTCACGAGAATACGAACATTGAAGTATTTAACTATGTATTTTGTCACATTGGATGTAGCATTGGGTATTTCTGCCTTTTGTTGCACAAATTTTGAACCCAAACGTTATAGTAATCTTAGTGTTTCAGATCAGATAACAGCAGTTTAACACATTAACGCGCTACAAAAGAAAAACTCCTATTTCTCGTGCAATGAACACGCACCTCCCGCAGTGCACCTGTATTTGGTGACATAATACAGTGACATCCCTTTAGCTAACATCAGTTGATCGTTTACCTTGTGCTTCTTACACAGTGTTATTCTCATAGGGATTGAGTGAGAAATATATACAATATGATGGAAAACAAAGGGGGTCCTTTCCCCCCCCCCCTGAACACAGCGTGCGTGCGTGTGCGTGCGTGCGTGTGTGTGTATACGTGTATACACACACACACTTTGTCTCTCTCCCGACAGCCTGTATTTTAATGAGGTCTCAGACGGGGGGCTGCGTGCGCTGCAGTCTCAGGCGGGGGTCCGCGTGCTGGTTTCCCTGACGGAGGGAGCGGACGCCTCCCGTCACTGGGCGCTGATTCTGCGGGAGCTTCGGGCTAATGCAGGCGGCTGGGACCATGATCGGATCCGGTCGCACCTCACACTGCTTCTCCGGGACCTGCAGAGCAGCCGCGCGCTCACCTCCAACCTGTGGCGTAAAGCACGGATCCTGCGCGTGGAGAGCAAGGTGAAGAGCATGCTGAACCAGATCCAGCAGGGGCAGCTCTGAGTGTGTCAGTGTGTGACACGCTCACTACCCTGTATGGCTGAGCCTTAGCATGGGACACACACAGACACACTTGCTCACACTGGCACATATGCTGACATGCAGTATTTCACAACTTTTGCTCGCTGACTCGCACGCAAACACTCACATTCACACACCTTTCTACATGAGCGTTTGCACACTCAATCCCGTGCAGAACCACTCACTTACACATTCACGTGCTCGTACACCCACACAACACAGGCAAGGCACACTTGGATGGAGCAGGCTCACATTCACACACACTGACGCTCATTTACACGCACATGTACAGTCACTGCACACACACACACACACACACACACACACTCTGCCTTAAGTTACATATTAAGGCTCACAGCTGTCTGTATTTGCACTTTATGGCGTATGAGGTCATAGTTTGTGTAAATATAATTGAGATGTGTGCCAGCTTTGCCTTAGGTAATAAAAGTCTTGTTACCACGCTGTTACCAAAGCTCCCTCTGTTACCGCACTGTTACCAGCCATATTATTTATTCTTACTACTCCCTGTACTCTTTGATAAACTCCTCCTATCCTTCTGAAAACCCTGTGTCATGGCTATTATCACTGAAAACTCCTGTAGAAACACACGCATAAGAATATTGCATACATTCAACAAGATTACAGGCATACCCCGCATTAACGTACGCAATGGGACCGGAGCATGTATGTAAAGCGAAAATGTACTTAAAGTGAAGCACTACCTTTTCCCACTTATTGATGCATGTACTGTACGGCAATCGTTATATACGTGCATAACTGATGTAAATAACGCATTTGTAACAGGCTCTATAGTCTCCCCGCTTGCGCACAGCTTTGGTACAGGTAGGGAGCCGGTATTGCTGTTCAGGACGTGATGACAGGCGCATGCGTGAGCTGCCATTTGCCTATTGGGCGATATGTACTTACTCGCGAGTGTACTTAAAGTGAGTGTACTTAAAGCGGGGTATGCCTGTAGTTTGTTTTTCACAATCCATTGCTGTCCCCAAACAAACTACTGCACAGAAAATAATAATAATGCCATTGTTCTGTATACTGAGACCCCTCAGTTCCAGATCTTTCGTCGTCGGGCTTCATTCCTAGTTAAAAATGTCTTTGGAGGGAGTTCATCCGAACATTGTTCTGAATCGGGTATTGACCCATGTCCTTCCTGTATCATGGATGCTTCACATCCAAATACTGGTACAGTCCATCCTCCAATATTAAGTCATCTGTAACATAAAGACTGAACAGAATCATTAGTTTTTTTTAACCTTTAACCTTTACAACTATCTTGCACTGATAAATGTACACTAACATTGAAGCACTTGCTTTGGGGTTGCCATTAACCACGTTGTATTTGCAGAACAGTTTGACCCATTTTCTTAAGAATAATATAAGATCCTTCCCAACCTGCAACCTGCATGCCTGGGCCAGGTTTCCTGAACGTTTTTACTATAACTTTCATTCCTGGAAGAAACGTATACATTGGATGTATTTTGGCATCCCCTTTTTCTGTGGGGGCCATGTTTTCTGCTGCAAAATCTAAACGTTTAGCTAACTGATTTTGCAGTACAGACAACCATTGAGATTCTGATAGAAAAACTAGAGGCATACGCCTTCCAGTCATTAACTCATGAGAAGTTAACTGTGTTCTCACATTGGGTGTCACTCGAATAGACATAAAAAACTCCTGGTAAATAATTAACATTGGGTTAATCATATTCTGCTAGCATCTTTTTACATTTTGATTTCAATGTCCTATTCATCCTTTTAACTATCCCAGCTGACTGGATGATACAGTATATGACATGAAACCACTACTGGATTCCCAGCAGGGAACATAAATGTTAATGATAATATTGCAGAATTTCTTTAACATTTCAGAAAGGACTTTCTTTCCTGAATATTTGTATAATTACCAATTATACTGATATATCCCCCCCACCCCCTCCCCAACAAACATGGTATATTCTATAACCATGTTTGTTGTGGTAAGATACAATTTTTTCCTGCAACTGTGTTTGGAGCGGCTGTAACGCCAAATCTCTTTGGGATCCCTGAAGAAGTAGCACCTTAGCACCTTTCATAGCACCTTAGCTACGAAACGCGTAGGATTATTGCTTTTATTGGTACCTTTTATGTCCATTACTCTTATTCCTTAACAGTTTTGTTGGATAGTTTATTAAGCTACATCTTTTTATGCCGTGCATCTATGCTATACCGCTCGGGTGTCTCCCGTTGGAGGTACGCCCCTTGTGTGACGTCACACGTATGCGCGTAGCGGAACGTCACTGTCAGCTGACGGACTCTCAGGCATAGACGCCTAAACACGCAACTGTATCCTATAGCATTGATACTCTGTTGAGTGATCTTAGAAACTTTGTCCCGATGCACACATAGTGTGTCCTTTTGGAGTAAGAACTTCTTCACCACTACCACGGAGGCGGCAACGGAGTTCCTGCAACACGTAACCTGGAGACGACCTGGACACCGGTGACTAACTACAGCCACGGAGTCAGACGACATCTGGAGAGTGTTGAGGTCCACTTACCTGAGGAATCTCCTTCTATCGCCTACCCTCATGCCAGCTGTGCGGTAACTCGCGTATTGATACACGAAATACTTATGTTCTATTGTTTTGATGTACGCAGAATACTTACCCTTTTTTAACACTAAATATGTTTTGACATACTTCACCATTTGCGTTTTGCGCTTGTTCTTTGTCTTTTGTCTCTAGTTCTTGGGAGTGCTGAGCCACTCTGTCACTATAGCACCATACGCAACACACCAACGGTTATGTATGGTTTTAATTATTATTTTTTGTCACTTCCACAGTAGGGTTGTGCCTGAAACCATTGTATAAATAAATTACAATAAGGAGGGTTTACACCAATTAGTGGTATCACTTTTAGATATTGATCTTTTAACACAATTGGGCTGTTTTTTTGGGTTGCGCACTTATTATTTCTTCACTCTCCCACACAGCACTTGCAGGCTCTCTCACACAGCACATGCAGGCTCTCTCACACAGCACTTGCAGGCTCTCTCACACAGCACATGCAGGCTCTCTCACACTGCACTTGCAGGCTCTCTCACACAGCACATGCAGGCTCTCTCACACAGCACATGCAGGCTCTCTCACACAGCACATGCAGGCTCTCTCACACTGCACTTGCAGGCTCTCTCACACAGCACATGCAGGCTCTCTCACACAGCACTTGCAGGCTCTCTCACACAGCACATGCAGGCTCTCTCACACAGCACTTGCAGGCTCTCTCACACAGCACATGCAGGCTCTCTCACACAGCACTTGCAGGCTCTCTCACACAGCACATGCAGGCTCTCTCACACAGCACATGCATGCTCTCTCACACAGCACTTGCAGGCTCTCTCACACAGCACATGCAGGCTCTCTCACACAGCACATGCAGGCTCTCTCACACAGCACATGCAGGCTCTCTCACACAGCACATGCAGGCTCTCTCACATAGCTGCTATTGCTGTCAGAAGCTGGCGGTCCCAAATAGTAACTTTGTTACTTGCAACAAAGTAATATTTCTTCCACCACTTGTATAGCTTCTGCTAAGGTAATTTGTATCTGTTTTTTTTTAGTTTGGAGTTAAAATCACTGTCCTCCAACTTCTCTTCCCATTCTCCATTCACCCACCTCTCCCCCCCCACTTCTTCTTCTCTCTTACCCCCCTCAACACCTCCCCCCTACCCACACCCTCTCACACCCCCCCCACCCTCACCCCCCCCCCCCACCTCTCCGCCCCCCTCACCTCTCTCTCCCCCCCTCCCCTCTCTCTCCCCCCCTCACCTCTCTCTCCCCCCTCACCTCTCTCTCTCCCCTACCCTCACCTCTCTCTCCCCCTACCCTCACCTCTCTCCCCCTACCCTCACCTCTCTCCCCCCCTCACCTCTCTCCCCCCCTCACCACTCTCTCCCCTCCACCTCTCTCTCCCCCTCACCTCTCTCTCTCCCCCCTCCTCACCTCTGTCTCACCCTCACCTCTCTCTCTCACCCCCTCACCACTCTCCTCACCCCCCTCACCACTCCTCTCCCCCCTCACCACTCTCACTCCCCCCTCACCACACTCACTCCCCCCACACCACTCTCACTCCCCCCACCCCACACTCTCTCCCCCCTCACCACTCCTCCCCCCTCACCTCTCTCACTCCCCCTCACCACACTCACACCCCCTCACCCACTCACTCCCCCCTCACCCCCTCACCTATTTCTCCCCCTCACCTCACACTCTCCCCCTCACCCCCTCACCTATCTCTCCTCCTCACCTCTCTCCCCCTCACCTCTCTCTCCCCCCCCTCACCTCTCTCTCCCCCTCACCTCTCTCCCCCCCCTCACCTCTCACCCCCCCTCACCTCTCTCCCCCCTCACCTCTCTCCTCCCCTCACCTCTCTCCCCCCCTCACCTCTCTCCCCCCCCTCACCCCTCTCTCTCCCCTCACCTCTCTCCCCCCCACACCTCTCTCTCCCCCTCACCCCCCTCACCTTTCTCTCCCTCACCCCCTCACCTCTCTCTCCCTCACCTCTCCTCCCCCTCGCCCCCTCACCTCTCTCTCTCCCCCCTCACCTCTCTCTCACCTCCCCTCACCTCTCTCCCTCACCCCCCTCACCTCTCTCTCTCCCCCTCACCTCTCTCTCTCCCCCCTACCTCTCTCTCACCCATTCACCTCCCCTCACTTCTCTCTCTCCCTCACCCCCCCCTCATCTCTCTCTCTCCCCCCTCACCTCTCTCTCTCCCCCTCACCTCTCTCTCTCCCCCCTCACCTCTCCCCCCCTCACCTCTCCCCCCCCCTCACCTCTCCCCCCCCCTCACCTCTCTCCCCCCCTCACCTCTCCCCCCCCTCACCTCTCTCCCCCCTCACCTCTCTCCCCCCCCTCACCTCTCCTCCCCCCCTCACCTCTCCCCCCTCACCTCTCCCCCCTCACCTCTCCCCCCCTCACCTCTCTCTCCCCCTCACCTCTCTCTCTCCCTCACCCCTCACCTCTCTCCCCCCTCATCCCCCTCCCCTCTCTCCCCCCTCACCTCTCTCTCTCCCCCCTCACCTCTCTCCCCCCTCACCTCTTTCCCCCCCCTCACCTCTCTCCCCCCTCACCTCTCCCCCCCTCACCTCTCCCCCTCACCTCTCTCTCCCCCCTCCCTCTCTCTCCCCCTCATCCCCCTCACCTCTCTCCCCCCCTCACCCTCTCTCTCTCCCCCCTCACCTCTCTCCCCCCTCACCTCTCTCCCCCCTCACCTCTCTCCTCTCCCCCCTCTCTCCCCCCTCACCTCTCTCCCCCTCACCCCCTCACCTCTCTCCCCCTCACCCCCCTCACCTCTCTCCCCTCACCCCTCACCTCTCTCCCCCTCACTCCCCTCACCTCTCTCTCCCCCTCACCCCCCTCCCCTCTCTCTCCCCCTCGCCCCCTCCCCTCTCTCTCTCTCTCCCCCCTCACCCCCCTCTCTCTCCCCCTCATCTCTCTCTCCCCTCACCTCTCTCCCCCTCACCTCTCTATCCCCCTCACCTCTCTCCCCCCCTCACCTCTCCCCCCCTCACCTCTCTCCCCCCTCACCTCTCTCTCTCCCCCCTCACCTCCTCTCCCCCTCACCTCTCTCTCTCCCCCTCACCTCTCTCTCTCCCCCCTCTCTCCCCCCTCACATCTCTCCCTCTCACCCCCCTCACCTCTCTCCCCCTCACCCCCCTCACCTCTCTCCCCCTCACCCCCTCACCTCTCTCCCCCTCACCCACCCTCGCCTCTCTCCCCCTCACTCCCCCTCACCTCTCTCTCCCCCTCACCCCCCTCCCCTCTCTCTCCCCCTCACCCCCCTCCCCTCTCTCTCTCTCTCCCCTCACCCCCCTCTCTCTCCCCCCTCACCTCTCTCTCTCCCCCCCCTCACCTCTCTCTCTCCCCCCTCTCTCCCCCCTCACATCTCTCCCCCTCACCCCCCTCACCTCTCCTCCCCCTCACCCCCCTCACCTCTCTCCCCCTCACCCCCTCACCTCTCTCCCCCTCACCCACCCTCGCCTCTCTCCCCCTCACTCCCCCTCACCTCTCTCTCCCCCTCACCCCCCTCCCCTCTCTCTCCCCCCTCACCCCCCTCCCCTCTCTCTCTCTCTCCCCCTCACCCCCCTCTCTCTCTCCCTCACCCCCCTCTCTCTCTCCCCCTCATCTCTCTCTCCCCCTCATCTCTCTCTCCCCCTCATCTCTCTCTCCCCCTCACCTCTCTCTCCCCCTCACCTCTCTCTCCCCCTCACCTCTCTCCCCCCCTCACCTCTCTCCCCCCCTCACCTCTCTCCCCCCTCACCTCTCTCCCCCCCTCACCTCTCTCCCCCCCTCACCTCTCTCTCCCCCTCACCTCTCTCTCCCCCTCACCTCTCTCTCCCCCTCACCCCTCATTTGCCAATAATGCCCTGTTCTGAGGGGGTTATTAGTTAATTATCTACCAAACCTAGGGTACCAAAACTCCATACTAATATCTGGTAAAATTATACTTAAATCTTAAAATAATAAACCATACCTCTAATAGGTATTTCATACACTGTGTTGTCCTGTAGAACAGGGGAGCGCAAACTTTGTGAGCTGCGCCCCCCTGCCAGCTCCACCTCGTTCTTGCGCCCCCCTTCGCTTGTGTGCGGTGTTACGTGACCCCGTTTCCATAGAGACGGCCATGTGACGTCACCCTGCATGACAAAATGACGGCGCAATGCGTCACAGCGTCTGAATCAAGGTAAGTTTTATTGTTGCAGAGGCCTCACGCGATATTCTGGCATTTACTTTAAATGCCTCGGGGAAGAGCGCAGAGCCTCTGCAAGCGCCCGAGCCCCCCTAAAAAAATCCAGCCCCCCCCCACTTTGCGCACCGCTGCCGTAGAACACAGACAATATCTTTGCACAATTGCCAAATTGCAAACATTTACATTAGTGGACTTAAAAATATGATACTCCCTCTATACACTACAAACTCCTCCATCCTGGCCCACACCCAACATCACCATACACCCTGGACTACTCAAAAGCCTTTCACTATCTATGGAATGTTGGTGGAGAACTGTAAAAACCAGCACACCAACCACTGCTCACTCTAATGGCAAACACCACAAATCTACAACTTGCAAACAACTACCCAAATTTCTACTCATACTATTACTCTCTTTAGCAGGCGATATTGAACCTAACCCAGGTTCTCCCATTTCAGCTCTGTCCCTTGCCCCTGAGAATTCCACCTTTAAATTCCAAAAAGGGCTATCTGTCGCCCATATAAATATTCGGAGCCTGCTGCCCAAACTGGACGAACTAAGGGCATGGTGCCTTATGCATAAACCCAAAGCCATCGTTCTTACAGAAACATGGCTAACCCATAAAACCCCTGATGCAAATATCGCCATTCGGGGATACTCCATTTTTAGGAGAGATAGGTCAAAGAGAGGGGGAGGGGTGTTATTTTATATTGCAGACACGTTACAATTTACACTGTTACATTGCCCACCAAGCCCACGCTCTTTTGAAATTCTAGTTGGCAAAATCTGCCTCCCCTTTTCTAAGCCCACCTTGCTCGCTGGCATCTACCACCCACCTAAAGCCCCTCTACAATCCCTGGCTGATATCACCCAGTTTCTTGGCTCCATTTCCTCTCTGAACGAGAAGAGTGAGCTGCTAGTTTTTGGGGATTTCAACTTCAACTGGCTTGACCCTAAAAACCATAAAATCCAGATACAACTCAAGTCACTTAACCTATCACAACTCATTTCCCAACCCACACGGACAAACCTGAAATCGCATAACCATTCCTTGCTAGACTGGATTCTCTCCTCAAACCCCAGCAGAATCCAATCCTCTGGCATCCTTCCGGACATTTTCAGTGACCATGCAATAGTGTACTGTGTAAGGAAAATTAAAACGCACCATTCAAGCCCTAAAGTTCTCCTCACTAGAACATTTAAAAACTTTAACCCACAACAGTTTCTGGCTGACCTTACCAACTGCCCATGGCACAGAATCGATTTAATTCCCGACCCTGATTCTGCGCTCGACTATTTCCAATCCGAGTTCTTAAAACTCTGCGAAACCCATGCTCCACTACGCAAAATAAGGGTAAGGGGGGCCCATCTTCCATGGGTTACAACTGACCTTATTGCACTCTACCAGCTCAGGGATACCTTGTGGAAAAGCTACAAAGTAACTGGCACTACCAAGGATCTCAATCACTACAGATGCCTGCGGAACATGTGCACAAGGCAAACAAGGCATGCAAAAGCACAATATTACTCTGACAATCTCCACCAAAATACATCAAACCCAGCTAACTTCTGGAAGGTTATCAACAATATATTCCAGCCTCCTAACCATCAACAACCAAGTAATATCACTAAGGGGGATATTACTCTGACAAACCCCACTGACATTGCAAATGCATTCAATGATTACTTTGTGGGGTGTGCCACTAACTTATTAGCGAAACACAGCCCAAACCACAAACCTGAATCTCATCCTGGGAGTACCCATATAGCCCCACCCCTCCCAACACTGCTCAAAATGTTCAATTTGGCCCAGTATCTGAAGAGGAGATTACACAAGCACTCCTCAAACTAAAACTAAGCAGCCAATGTGAACCCGACTTACTACAATCTAAGTTCCTAAGACTTGGTGCCCCAGCCGTTGACAAACCAATTGCTTCCATAGTCAACTCTATCCTGTCTACAGGCCATATCCCCAAGACCTGGAAAACTGCCAGAGTTGTCCCAATCTTCAAAAGTGGGGACAAAAACATTGTCTCAAACTACAGGCCAATCTCCCTTCTCCCAATCCTATCCAAAGTCATGGGAAAATGTGTCCACTCCCAATTAAGCGATTACTATACCAAGACAAATTTCCCTAGCCAATTCCAATCTGGCTTTCTTCCCAAACACTCCACGGTAACTACCCTGCTAAAAGTTTGCAATGAAATCTAGTGTGGAATGGAACGGGGACAACTCACTGGTGCAGTATTCCTAGATTTGGCAAAGGCTTTTGACACAGTTGATCATGCTATCCTGCTTAACAAACTCAAGAGCTCTGGAATAGGGAAGCATGCTTTAAACTGTTTTCAGTCCTACCTATCAGGAAGATCCCAACATGTGTCCATCTCAGGCTCTAACTCCAACACCCTGGATATCACCTGTGGTGTCCCGCAAGGCTCTGTTCTGGGGCCCCTACTCTTCTCAGTGTTCATTAATGATCTTCCCACAGCTTGTAAGGAAGCCTCAATACACATGTATGCAGATGACACAATCCTGTATGCACACAGCCATAGCCTCTCTAACCTTCAACACATACTTCAGTCTGACTTTTTGAGACTCGAAAACTGGATTTCCCAAAACAAACTGTTTTTAAACACTGACAAGACTATAACAATGGTTTTTGGGACCAAGACTGAATTCTTAAAGCTTCCAGCGACTGAGCTCCATATTAGAACCAACACTAACACCACCCTAACCCCTGTCACTAGTTTTAAATACCTGGGCTTATGGTTTGACTCCCACTTAACATTCGGGATGCACATTGATACCCTGACAACCAAGACCTACGCCAAACTAGGTGTACTTTACAGGAACAAATCCTCCCTAAGTCTCCTGGTCAGAAAGCGTATCGCACAGCAGATGCTAGTGCCAATTATTGACTATGGAGACATAGTATATGGCACGTCACCTCAAACCCACCTTAGCAAACTTGACACCCTCTACAATTCAATTTGTCGTTTTGTTCTCCAATGCAACTACAACACACATCACTGCGAAATGCTCAAAGAACTAGATTGGTCATCACGCGAGTCTAGGTGCAAAGTTCACCTTTCCTGTCTTGCCTTTAAAATCTTTATGGGCAAGCTACCCAGCTACCTGAACAAGCTCCTCACCCCTACCACTTGCAGCACTTATCACCTGAGATCAGACTCCAAAAGACTGTTCATGGTCCCAAGGCTCAACAAAGTATCCGGCCGCTCCTCCTTCTCTTACCGTGCACCCCAAAACTGGAACAACCTAACAGAGACTCTCACATCCACCACCAGTTTAAGTTCTTTCAAATCTAAGGCTGTCTCACATTTTAATCTGGTCTGTAACTGTTTCATTCGCCCATAACATATATTTTCTTTAACTGTGCACGCAATGTCTTGTATATAATGTATACCCTGTTCATTTATGTAACTGTATTTGTAACCATGTATTATTTGTCTTAACTCTGTGCCCAGGACATACTTGAAAACGAGAGGTAACTCTCAATGTATTACATCCTGGTAAAATATTTTATAAATAAATAAATAAACTGCATAAATTCTTCTGTGTAACTCTCAGTGAAGCAGCGTTCAGTGTAAAATAAAAGTGGGGGCTAGTGCTGCAGTGAGTTGCAGACAGCCTCAAGAGGGAGAGCACTGAATGGATTTTTTGTTCAGCCTCAATCCTACCCATGATTTTCCTTGCAATTCCTTTATATTTCTGCTAATCTCTTCTCCTGCTTTTCCTTCCACAAAGCATACTCTTTATATTGTTTTCCTGATACAATTCTAGGAATTTTGCAATACTGATTTTTCAACCCTAACACTGCACATTGCTTACAATTTACGTCAATTTCACATGTCCTATCCTGTCATGTAACTATTATCACTTCTTCCTCATGTATCCCGACCATCTTGTTCCCAAGCTCAGACTTTCTTTTATCTTTAAACATTTCAAACGTCCTCCCTTCTACTTCTTCAATTCCATCTGGGACAAACATATAATTATCCCAGATATTCAAAGGATTACCCCCCCTTGAGATGTTGGTATCCAATGAATATGTGGAGGCTTTCCTCTTATGCCAGTCCATTTTTAAATGATAATCAATATATGGACTTAAAAAAACCTTTAAATTTAATTATCATGACTACCTTCTTTCAATATGTAAGTAACGGATAACATACCGTTACAGGGGGTCAGAAGTAGAGGTGCGCATTCCTCTATATAACCCCTTTTTTCCCCCCTGTATCCTTGCTCGGAGACACCCGCCTAATTCTGGGCCCGTTGTGAAGTAACCAGGAGACCTGGGTGCTGATCCTGTCTCTGTTTTTTGCTCTTAGTACTTCTTGCAATCATGGACGTCCTTCCTTTATGCTCACGGTTAACCGAATTTTCCCTCCTGAACGGGAACCAATATCCTTGAAGTCTTTCAATTCCGGATCTGCATAGACAAAGTTGACAGCCTGGGATAAGGTTTAGAGACCCCCCTCTCCTTTTGGATGACACGATAACTCACCTTTACCCCTTTAGCTGTTAGTCCGTGGCTGCACTCTCCACCATTATGTTAGAAAAGTCTTCACAATGTAATACTCAGGAATCAGATTAGCAGTTCAAATCGGCGGTCTTTTATTATTTCTTCAATCGGCTTAAGCGTTTTTAGCAAGGACACAACATAGAAAATACTAGCAAGTATCTAAGAAGGCAGTGGCAGTATGCCTGCGACAGCCACTTCTTATACCCTTCCATTAATGAGACATACATCACTGTCTCAGCTAACCCACTTTTGCCAACTAGATCACGTACTTGTTTACATACTTGTTTTTCTGTTATTGTCACAAGTACCTTATGTTGAGGACATTGGGCATTTGCAGAAATAAGTCTTATCATTAAAATGTGCATACTGTACAACAACAAGTCTTATCACAAAAATGTGTGTCATACTGCTTGATTTCAAGTTGTCCCCGATACCAGCAACATTGTATACTATTAGATTCAAACTGGCCAAAAGATTTCTTATGAGAAAAACTATTTAAAACAGCACTATTGAGTGCTGAATATATATATATATATATTAATTGTTATCCTAGACAATATATAGGTATATGTTAATATACTGTACATCACAGGCAGCATGGGGGGTATAGCTGTCACTCACTGCGGGAGCTTCCAAAGTCATGTCCCACAATGCCTTGCTTCTGTGGATGCAAAGCATTGTGGGGAGCAACTGTGGAAGCTCCCGCTGTAAGTCACAGCGATTCCCCCCATGCAGAGGTGCAGTTTGGGGTCTTACTAAGTGCGCTGTCCCCACACGGGCTCAGGACCCCCACTATACCGCCTGGGACCCGCCAGAACATTTATCTTTGCTCTGCGAGTTACAGATATACACTGTTCTGCATGTTATATATACACCGCCCTATGTGTTATATATATATATATATATATATATATATATGGCCCTCTGTGTTTTATATATATATATATATATATATATATATATATACACAGCCCTATTGTATGTATGTATATATATATATATATATATATATATATGTATATAATATATATATATATATTCATCCACAAACACTATATATACTGCTCAGTGTGTTATATATAGTTCCCTATGTGTTATACATATATACACTGTGCGTTATATATATACTGCTCTGCATGTTATATATAGTGCTCTGTGTTATATATGCTCTGTGTTATATATATATATATATATTATATATATATATGTGTTGCTCTGCGTGTTCTATATACACTGCCCTAAGTGCTACAGATATACACAGATATGTTTCTTTCCCACCTCCCTCGTCAAGCAGCTGACACTCCAGTCTCAGTGTGAAGGTGTCACCCTGCCCCCCCCCCCATCTCCTCCCCCTGACACTCCCTGTGCTGGGGGGGGGGGGGAATTGTGTGCAGATAACCAGCAGGAAGAGGCTCCTGTCTGATTAAACATTAATCTGTAAGTCTTGGTGTGATTGGGGGGGGGGAGGAGATGTTATATGGGGGGGCGGGGAGAAGGTGTTTTATGGGGGGGGGAGGTTGCACTTTGTACCTTCCCAAGGAACATCGCAAGAGATTCAGCAGCCAGGATGAAGAAACGCTCAGGTACATGCCTCCAAATATCTGCCCCCTCTCAATATCTACCCTCATCCTTAATATCTACCCACACACCCCAATATCTACCCCCCCCATGGATATCGACCTAACCACCACACCCCCCAATATCTGCCTCACCACCCGCACCCCCCAATATCTGCCTCACCACCGACACCCCTCAATATCTGCCTCACCACCCGCACCCCCCAATATCTGCCTCACCACCCGCACCCCCCAATATCTGCCTCACCAACCGCACCCCTCAATATCTGCCTCACCACCCGCACCCCCCAATATCTGCCTCACCACCCGCACTCCCCAATATCTGCCTCACCACCCGCACCCCCCAATATCTGCCTCACCACCCGCACCCCCAATATCTGCCTCACCACCCGCACCCCCAATATCTGCCTCACCACCCGCACCCCCCAATATCTGCCTCACCACCCGCACTCCCCAATATCTGCCTCTCCACCCGCACCCCCCAATATCTGCCTCACCACCTACACCCACCAATATTTGCCTCACCCGCACCCCCAGTATCTGCCTCCTCACCTGCACCCCCCAGTATCTGCCTCCTCACCCGCACCCCCCAATATCTGCCTCCTCACCTGCACCCACCAATATCTGCCTCCTCACCCGCACCCCCCAATATCTGCCTCCTCACCCGCACCCCCCAATATCTGCCTCCTCACCCACACCCCCCAATATCTGCCTCCTCACCTGCACCCACCAATATCTGCCTCCTCACCCGCACCCCCCAATATCTGCCTCCTCACCCGCACCCCCCAATATCTGCCTCCTCACCTGCACCCACCAATATCTGCCTCCTCACCCGCACCCCCCAATATCTGCCTCCTCACCCGCACCCCCCAATATCTGCCTCCTCACCCACACCCCCCAATATCTGCCTCACCCGCACCCTCCAATATCTGCCTCCTCACCCGCACCCCCCAATATCTGCCTCCCCCCCATTGATATCAACCTCACCATCCGTACCTCCTAATATATCCCCCCCCCCACCTGCCCCGGGTATCAACCTCACCACCCGCACCCCTCCTGAAAATCTGACTCCCGCCACCCAGCTGTATTACCCCCCAAATATCTACCCCCTCAATATCCACCCCACCTGCATTATTATTAATATTATCGTTTATTTATAAAGCGCCTGCATATTCCACAGCGCGGTACAAAAGGGGGTGCGGAGATATGATAATTACATACCAGCTAAGGACAAACAAGCGCAGACAGATACACAAGGGGAGTCGCACCCTGGTCCAGGGAGCTTACACTCTACTGCAGGCAATGAGGGAGAATGTAGAAACAAAATACCCACCCTCCCAAATATCTATTCTTTGCCTGCACCCCTGTGAGTAGCACAGCCCCCGAGGGGAGAGGGAAGCGGCAGGGCTTCCCTTCTTGCTGTTACCCCAAGTATCCTCAGTCCCCCCTCCCCAATGCTCATTCCTGCCCCTGCCCCTTCTGTTTGTTACTCTGTGGGGCAGTTTGGCAGCAAAGCTCAGTGTGGGGCATTAATGCAATGTAACTGTCAGCTTGTAACACAAGGGAGGTTATAGGGAGGGGGTATATGGGGTAATAGGAGGAGTTATAGGGAGTGGGTATATGGGGTAATAGGAGGAGTTATAGGGAGTGGGTATATGGGGTAATAGGAGGAGTTATAGGGAGCGGTTATATGGGGTAATAGGAGGAGTTATAGGGAACGGTTATATGGGGTAATAGGAGGAGTTATAGGGAACGGTTATATGGGGTAATAGGAGAAACTCTTTTTATTGAAAAAAAATTCAAACATTACATTTCACAAATCACTTTACAAACCAAAAACTGCACATTATGTACGGACTTACACTATAAAAATATTAACTCAGCATCTGCCTCCTCACCTGCACCCACCAATATCTGCCTCCTCACCCGCACCCCCCAATATCTGCCTCCTCACCCGCACCCCCCAATATCTGCCTCCTCACCCACACCCCCCAATATCTGCCTCACCCGCACCCTCCAATATCTGCCTCCTCACCCGCACCCCCCAATATCTGCCTCCCCCCCATTGATATCAACCTCACCATCCGTACCTCCTAATATATCCCCCCCCCCACCTGCCCCGGGTATCAACCTCACCACCCGCACCCCTCCTGAAAATCTGACTCCCGCCACCCAGCTGTATTACCCCCCAAATATCTACCCCCTCAATATCCACCCCACCTGCATTATTATTAATATTATCGTTTATTTATAAAGCGCCTGCATATTCCACAGCGCGGTACAAAAGGGGGTGCGGAGATATGATAATTACATACCAGCTAAGGACAAACAAGCGCAGACAGATACACAAGGGGAGTCGCACCCTGGTCCAGGGAGCTTACACTCTACTGCAGGCAATGAGGGAGAATGTAGAAACAAAATACCCACCCTCCCAAATATCTATTCTTTGCCTGCACCCCTGTGAGTAGCACAGCCCCCGAGGGGAGAGGGAAGCGGCAGGGCTTCCCTTCTTGCTGTTACCCCAAGTATCCTCAGTCCCCCCTCCCCAATGCTCATTCCTGCCCCTGCCCCTTCTGTTTGTTACTCTGTGGGGCAGTTTGGCAGCAAAGCTCAGTGTGGGGCATTAATGCAATGTAACTGTCAGCTTGTAACACAAGGGAGGTTATAGGGAGGGGGTATATGGGGTAATAGGAGGAGTTATAGGGAGTGGGTATATGGGGTAATAGGAGGAGTTATAGGGAGTGGGTATATGGGGTAATAGGAGGAGTTATAGGTAGCGGTTATATGGGGTAATAGGAGGAGTTATAGGGAACGGTTATATGGGGTAATAGGAGGAGTTATAGGGAACGGTTATATGGGGTAATAGAAGAAACTCTTTTTATTGAAAAAAAATTCAAACATTACATTTCACAAATCACTTTACAAACCAAAAACTGCACATTATGTACGGACTTACACTATAAAAATATTAACTCAGCATTTGTTCCCACCTTTCTCCTTTCAACAGCAACTTCACATTTCCTTTATGCACATTTTTAATTGAAACTAAATAAAAGCCTTAACTACCACATTAATAGCGGCTACCTTTAAAAGGATTCATTTATAAACAAACATTTTTTAGGCACCGTATTACTTTTTCTTTTTCCTGACATTATCCCCTAATGACCCAAACCTCTTAGTGGCCACCGAAAGTGGGATCATATCCGAGTCTTTCACTATGGAAATATCCATATTATGCTCTTCAGATAAGGAAAGTTCCTCTATGTCATCAGGGTCTTCAGCTCTTAAACCCCAATCCTTCCTAAGGCAGAAAAACGGTTCTTTACAGGCACTGGAGGAATCTTACCAGCAGGACCTGGTGGAAGTCGAAAAGTCCCTCCAAGTCTTTTTACTGTAACCTTCTTCCTTCTTTTAGGCTGTATCCAGTTTTGTGTTCTGTTTTTCTTTTTACCACCCGTCAGGATTACACTCTTGGCAAGTTCCTCCATTGTATCCTCAGACTGTTTTCCTTCTGGAAGAGAGTTTGAGGAGGTTCCCTCTAAAGGATCTTCTAATATTCCTTGGCCCATGTCAACACAATCTGTGAATTCTTCTTCCAGTGAGTTTGAGGAGGTTCCCTCTAAGGGATCTTCTAATATTCCTTGGGCCATGTCTACACAGTCTGTAAATTCTTCATCTGACATTAGATCTAGGCGAACTTTGTCCACAGGTGGACCTGGGCAAACTCCTTTCCCAGGCTGATCTGAACAAATTCTATCAGCAACTTTCAAGGCACGATCAAAAAGTGCTTCATTTTCTTCAAAATCCACTTCCTGTTCCCAGATTCCAGAAATATTGTGCCATGCTTCTGCACAACTCCGATAGGAATGTCCAAATTGACCACATAGATTACATTTAATCTTTGTACAACTTGTTCTCTCATGGCCCACAGACTGGCACAAGTTGCATTTTAGAACATCACAGGAAATACTTAAGAGCCTGGCTGAACCACATCTATGGCACAAGGTTGGCTGACCATAATAAAAACAATTTCCTTTTTCTCTTCCTATGAAGAAGGAATTGGGCAGATGCTTTGTAACATTGCCATGTCGCCAAAGTCTAACTTGCACTTTCCAACCTCCAATCCAAATATCTTCTTCATCCATAATTCTTGTAGGTGGAGCCAGTACTTCACATTGTCTGCCAAGCCATATCAGAATATCTGATATTGGGACTGATTCATGTCTGAAGAGAATTGTTACAGACTTTGTTTCTGGGTTGGACACAGGAATAGCAACAAAGGATTTCCATAATTCAGTATTTTTTAAACTTTCATATCTTGTCCAGAAAGTCCAAAGTCTGAGGTCTCTGAAAGCTGACATCATACTCACAGGAGCCTGGAACATGAATAAGTGCATACATTTCTTCTGCTCTGAAGCCCAAGGATTCTTTTAATAGATGTTTTCCAACAAACATCATGTCAGGCTTCATCTCCTCACAGCCTTTATACCTCAACTTTACCACATTCCTCCTTTTTAAAGGTTGAACATTTCTGGCCACAGCGCTCACAAAGGATCTTCCACTCCAGGCCGAGGGAGGTGCTGTATGAACTGGGGTTACCTTAATGCCATTACTTTGCTTTACCCCATCTTCTGATTGGGTCACTCTATTATCAGGAACTATCTGGATAGGATCAGCAATTTCAGTCTCCACAACCTTAATTTCACTCCCAGGCACTACAGGGTTAATGCTCACTCCATTGCTGCTGATTACCACCTGTTCTCCCCTCTCAGAGTTCTGAATCACAGGACCTTCTAATAAGCAGGGGGTGGTTCTGTAAGTCCAGGTGAGCATGGGCTCTCTGGCTCACTGCTCTCAGGTACAAACTCTATTTCCAGCCGATCTCCTCTCAGAATTTCTAGATTCTCACTTTGTTGCTCTTCAGAGTTCCGTGTAATTTCCATGACCTCTCCCAGGGTGGGAGGTTGAGATAACCCAACATTACAGGTGTCTGCTGCTTTCTTTGCTTGTAATGAGCTGTTAACCAAATTTTCTGCTGCACCTGCTATTAACCCCTGGGATGCTGGAAGCTCTGGAACAGATCCTTGCTCACAGTCTGATACACCCTGAGGTGAGTCCCCTTCCCTGAAGTCTTTGGACCCTATTTCAGGGCTGTTACCTTCTCCTGTAGAGACTTTTAGCCGCCGGTCCTTTGCTTTCTTTTCTTTAGCAGCTTTAGGCCTGGGACCCGCTGCGCTCGTTGGCGCGGGCGGCAATGTAGCGAGTTCCCCACCAGCAGGGGAATCCTCGCGAGCCGGTCCCGGTCCCCCCTGGCGGCACAGCTGACTACACGCTGTGGCGCGTCAGCCGCTAGGAGACACAAGAGAATGGTGTTTCCTAGCGTTGACGCGTCACGTGGTGTGGCTGTGAGCCAATGGGGAGGGGAGGCTGCGGGAGGAGGAGAGGCTTCGGGGAGCGGGGAGGAGTGTGGAGTGAAAGCAGGTGAGTGCCTGTCTGTATATGTGTGTGCCTGAGTGCCTGTGTGTGTGTGTATGTATGTGCCTGAGTGCCTGTCTGTGTGTGTGTGTGTGTGTGTGTGTGTGTGTGTGTGTGTGTGTGTGTGTGTGTATGAGTGTGTGTATGTGTGTGCCTGTCTCTGTGTGTGTGTGTATGAGTGCGTGAGTGCCTGCCTGTGTGTGTGTGTGTGTGTGTGTGTGTGTGTGTGTGTGTGTGTGTGTGTGTGTGTGTATGTATGTATGAGTGCCTGCGTGTGTGTGTCTGTGTGTGTATGTGTGTGCCTGTCTGCGTGCGTGCCTGTCTCTGTCTGTGTGTGTGTGTGTCTGTGTGTCTGTGTGTGCCTGTCTGCGTGCGTGCCTGTCTCTGTCTGTGTGTGTGTGTGTGTATGTATGAGTGCGTGAGTGCCTGCCTGTGTGTGTGTGTGTGTATGAGTGCATGAGTGCCTGCCTGCGTGTGTGTGTTTTTTTTACTTACCTGCAGCCCGTGGCAGCCCGTGGAGGGAAGGGGGGGAAGAGTAGCGGGTCCCTCCGCTCAAGCCACGCCCCCCCCTCCCTGTCAATCCTCCCACTCCCGCCCACCTCCCGCTCCGGCCCCTCACGTCATGGCCGCGCCCCCTCACGTCATGGCCGCGCCCCCCCCCGACCCGTTTGGCCACGCCCCCCCGCTCCGAGAAAAGCATCCTGTAGACCGCAGATCGCGGTACAGCGAGTTGCACGCGCCGCCGGCAAGCAAGCCAGCCGTGCGGACGCGTGCAACGGGACCTTAGCCTTACCCTTTGGGGTTTTCTTGGCAGTTGATTGAATTAAACTGTCAGGACCTGAATCAGAATTTTCCTGGGATAAGTTCTCTGTTTTATCTTTAGGCTTCACAGACTTGTTCTGGGATCTTGTTTCTCTCCCACTTCTTTTAGGCGTCTCCAAACTTATCTTTTCTTGACTCTTACTGGGGTTCTGGCTTCTTGTTCCACAACATGAATCTGCGCCTTGCTCTGCACCTTGCTCTGCATTTTGCTCTGCACCCTGCTCAGCACTTTGCTCTTGTGTAAGTTCAGTCACATCAAGGTTTCTTTGGGTTTCTTGTCGCCTTGAAGTGATGTGTTCTTCTGCGATCTAGACTTTTCTTCTTGGTGTATATTCAGCTTTCTTCGTTCATTCGATGTACCCTTCCAGGGGGATTTCCTCTCATGTAAACAAAAAAGGAGGTTAGATTAAGTCACATATATATAGAGGCTGCAATATGGGGAAGGATGATATAATGGTAGACCATTAAAATGTAATGGTATAATCAAGCACTCACACGGGCTAATGTGAGTCTTCTCCTATCTTGGTATCTTATTGTTGCTTTTAATTCCCCATAGAAGCCTTTGGTTTCTGTGTTTTTTATATTCATGTTTTTTATTTAAAATAAAGTTTTTTATCTTGCAGACCATAGTGTCATTTAATCTGTTTTCACCCCATAATCAGCTTTAGGGGCACATAACGACCAGGAACAAAATTGTAAAGAAACCACTAGGAGAGTGCACTCACACTGGCCCGTGTGAGTATTGTGTTATATCTTTTTATTTCCCCCTTCATCACCACCTGCAAACAATTGAAAGTTATCCACAGATCACAATCTGAGGCCTTGCCCCAACGGGCAACAATAAGATACCAAGATAGGAAAAGACTCACATTAGCTTGATTATACCATTACATTTTAATGGTCTACCATTATATCATCCTTCCCCATATTGCAGCCTCTATATATATGTGACTTAATCTAACCTCCTTTTTTGTTTACATGAGAGGAAATCCCCCTGGAAGGGTACATCGAATGAACGAAGAAAGCTGAATATACACCAAGAAGAAAAGTCTAGATAGCAGAAGAACACATCACTTCAAGGCGACAAGAAACCCAAAGAAACCTTGATGTGACTGAACTTACACAAGGCCGTGTAAGTTATATATTCTTTTACCTTTCCACCCACATGCACACATCAATGTATGTATACCTTTTGAGTTTGGAATCCGCCCCGTGAACTATCACTTTAATAGATGTGTTAATTGCTCAATCCATATCGATCTCTAGATATATTATACTGCCCGTTTCCTATAACTGTGCTCCCCCATTCTTTTTTGTATTCATTGCCAACAAGGGTCCTGGATAGATCCTGCTGGGGTTCCGAGTCACAGGAGGACATCAAACGAATACTATTTTCAGGCAGTGTCACACACCCCTTATTTACATCTCTACATCTGTAATACGACATATAGAGATAGCACCCGGGTACCTTTTCAAACGATCTTTTCCCGACACGACAATGGAAATATGTATTGCATAAGCAATACATTTCAGGTTCCGATTTTTTGCTATTTCAACCCCATCAATAAGATTATTTGATTCCAATTTCCTTAAAAATGGATCTATTGCATAAACGTACAGAAGAGGACTCAAAGGACATCCTTGACGTACCCCTGACTTAACGCTAAATTCTTTCCCTATCCAGCCATTTATTTGTGGACATCCCACTGCATCTTTATATAACAAGGATATCCATCCTATGAAGGAATTGGGAATACCATACGCGGATAAGACTTCCCAGAGATACACGTGGTTTACTATGTCAAATGCCTTAGTTTGATCTAAGCACAAAACATATTTCTCTAATTTATGAGCTTTACAAACCTCAAAAATCTCTCTTACGTGTATGACTGCGTTTGTGATATTACGTCCTTTAATGCCACAATACTGAGCCTTACAGATTAGTTTCCCAGATACCTCTCTCAATCTATTAAACAAAATTCTGGCTAAGATTTTCCTATCTGTGTTCAATAAAGAAATTGGTCACCAGTTCTTTATATCTGCTGGATCATTCTTTTTATGTAACAGAATCAGAAGAGACTTGCACATGGACCCGGGTATCTTACCTTCCTGCAACATTATGTTAAAGACTTTAGTCAAATCAGGAACTAACAAATCACTAAACAATTAAAAAAATTCTGCTGTTAAGCCGTCTGTCCCTGGGGTTTTATTCTTCTGTAACCCATTTATTACATCCCTGACCTCACTATCTAGTACTTCCATTGTCAGGTTTGTTTCATCTACCTTTGTTAATTTAGGAATAACCAATGTATTAATATAACTATCAATTTCCTTTTTCTCCCTATAGCTGTCCTTAAATAAATCTGCATAGAAATTACTAACTATATCCAAAATGTCCTTACTCTTGGTTCTATAATTACCACCAGAGTCATAAAGCCCATAGATTAGTTTCTTTCCCACCGCTCCTTTACAGCTGAGAAAGGGATCTGGTGAAATATAAGATTTCTGTGAGCCAAAATCTCGCTCCTTTATTTGTGATACATATCTATCATATTGGAGTTGTTTCATTTTATCTTTAACAACCTTTTATGTCTCCCTGATCTACTAATTTACCCTCATTCAACTGCGAATAAAGCCGGCATAATTTACCTCTTAAGAGTTGATATTTTTTATAATTATTTTGACTTTTCCTGTTTGCTAGTTTCCTTACAAACGAGACTATATTCCGTTTTGTTCCCTCCCACCAATCTGTCAAATCTTCATAAAGTCCTTGTAATGACCTCTGGTCCTCATAAAACATTCTAAATAGGTCTTGTGTCTCACTATGTTCAAAAGTAGAGATGTTTAATTTCCAACTGCCCTTACCCATCCTTAAGGTATCATTGATATTCAGGGTGAATGATAACATTAAATGGTCTGAAAATTCAACCGGAATTAAATTAATTCCTGAAGATACCATATTTTTTTTAATATATACACGGTCAATTCTGCTCTTACTTTGGCCCTTATAGTAAGTAAACCCGGATGCTTCAGTATTATGTTTAATATGAATATCTTCTATGTCCGCTTGCCTGCACAGGTTATTTAGGAAATTACTATCATAATTTAGACTATCATAGATTTTACGTCGATTTTTCAGTTTAGAGATATTATTAAAATCACCAAAAAAAATGACCATTTTGGAAGTAAACAGAAATGGTCTTATCTTACTAAATAATTCTTTACGGTCCTTCATTGTTTGTGGTCCATAGATGTTAATCAAACGGAAATCTAACTTATTCACAGTAACATCTAGAAGTAAGCATCGCCCTTCCTGAATTTCTAACAGTTTATGGCATCTCATCTCAACCTCTTTAAATAAAATCGCTACACCTTCATAAGGTGTAACTCCCATGTACCAAAATGAGGGCCCTACCTGCCAGTCTTGCTTGGCTTTGTAAATATCATTTTTTGTATTTAATCTTGTTTCCTGTAAGAAAATGATATTTGCATCACAATGTTTTAATACGTTGTAAGCTAAAGTTCGGGCTTTCCATGATTTTATACTTGCCACATTAACAGTTATTACCTTTAAGGGATCACTTATGGAAACAGATATTTTTTACCAAAAAAAAAAAAAGGGTGCAACATTACTTTTTTTTCTTTTTCCCCACATTATCCCCCATTGACCCAAACCTCTTAATGGTCACTGAAGGTGGGGTCATGCCCGAGTCTGTCTCTCTGGAAACGTCCATATTATGTTCCTCTTCTGATAAGGAAAGTTCCTGTACATCGTTAGAGTCCTCAGCTCTTGACCCCCAATCCTTCCGAAGAGCAGAAAAACGGTTCTTTGTAGTTACCTGAGGAACTTTACCAGTGGGACCTGCAGAACGTCGAAGAGTCCCTCCAAGTCTTTTTACCGTGCTCTTCTTCATTTTCTTTTTACCGTGCTCTTCTTCATTTTCTTTTTTCCATGTGCCCTCACTTGGGTTTCCATCATAGTAGAATCCTCTGATTCCCCAGATTGTTCCCCTGCTGGGTGTAAATTTGAGGAGGTTCCCTCTAAGGGTTCTTCTGGCATTCCTTGGGTCCCGTTTACACTCTCAATAATTGTTCCTTCTGTAAGTGTATCTGTGCAAACTGCATCCACAGGCAGTTCAGGACAAGCTCTGTCCCCAGGAGGATCAAGGCAGGCGCCATCCCTAGGCCGAACCGGAACAACCCCGTCTGCAGGAGGATCTGAACACATTCTGTTTGCAACTTTCAAGGCACGGTCATAAAGTTCTTCATTATCTTCAAAGTCCACTTCCTGCTCCCATACTTTTGAAATATTATGCCATGCTTCTGTGCAATTTGTATAGGAATGTCCAAATTTATCGCATAAGTTACATTTGATCATTGTACAGCTTGCCCTCTCGTGGCCCAAGGACTGGCACAAGTTACATTTTAGAACATCACAAGACATGCTTAGATGTCTGTTTGAACCACATCTATGGCACAAGGTTGGCTGACCAAAGTAAAAGCAGTTTCCTCTCTCTCTCCCAATAAAGAAAGAATTGAGCAGATGCCTTGTGACATTGCCATGTCGCCAAAGTCTGACTTGTATCTTCCAACCGCCAATCCAAATTTCTTCTGCGTCCATAATTCTCGTAGGTGGAGCCAGTATGTCACATTGTCTGCCAAGCCATACCAGAATATCTGATATTGGGACTGATTCATGTCTGAAGAGAATTGTTACAGACTTTGTTTCCGGTTTAGTCACAGGAATGGCCGCAAAGGGCTTCCACAATTCCGTGTCTTTAAGACTCTCATATCTTATCCAGAAATGATCCAAAGCCTGAGGTCTCTTAAAACTAACATCGTACTCACGGGAGCCAGGAATATGGATAAGTGCATACATTTCTTCTGCATGGAAGCCCAAGGATTCTTTTAATAGGTGTCTCCCTACAAAAACCCTGTCAGGCTTCATCTCCTCTGCGCCCTTATATCTCAACATGACCACATTCCTCCTTTTCAAAGGTTGTGTATTTCTGGTCACAGCGCTCGCAAAGGATCTCCCACTCCAGGCTGAAGGGGGTGCTGTGTGAACTGGGGTTACCTTAATGCCATTCCTTTGCATTACCCCATCTTCCGTTTGGGCCACTCTATCAGGAACTGTTTGAATAGGAGCAGCACTTTCAGTCTCCACAACCTTAATTTCACTCCCAGGCACTACAGGGTTAATGCTGTCTCCATTGCTGCTAATTACCACCTGCTGTTCTCCCTTCTCAGAGTTCTGAATCACAGGACCTGCTAATAAGCAGGAGGGTGGTTCTGTAAGTCCAGGTGAGCATGGGTTCTCTGGCTCACTGCTCTCAGCAGCAGCAAACTCCATTTCCAGCTGCTCCTGATCACCACTCAGGCATTCAAGGTTTTTACTTTGCTGGTCTCTATTCCCTGTAATCTCTGCAACTTCTCCCAGGGTGGGAGTCTGAGGTAACCTAACCTCACAGGTGTCTGCTGCTTTCTTTCCATGTAATGGGCTTTTTACCACATCTTCTGTTGCTTCTGCCATTAACCCCTGGGATGCTGGAAGCTCTAGAACAGATCCATGCTCACAGCCTGATACACCCTGAGGTGAGTCCCCTTCTCTGAACCCTGTTTCAGGGCTGTTACCTTCACCTGTAGAAAGCTCTGCGCCCTGCTCAGCACTGTGGGATAGCATTTCAATTATCTTTGAAAGGGAACGTTTCTGTTTGACTGAAACCCCTGCAATTTTAGCAATCTCACCCTCCAGTTGGGTTACTTCAACATGCAGACGCAGTATTTGCTTCTTGTGCACATCTCTCTCAGAACCACGACATTTCCTTAACTCAATGTTTTCTTCCTCTAACTCAGCCTTCTTACTGTTATACCTCTGCAATAAAGCTTGGTTCTTTTCTTTCTTAAGCAGGTTCTGTTCTGCTCTTTTCCTTTTCTCCAAACTCTCCTGTACCTTGCAATCAGCCTCACCAAGGCCTACACCACTGCTGCAGCCTGCGGCCTCTCCTACTTCCATCTCCACCACACAGCCACCAACCCCTGGGTCTAAGGCCATCCTGGCTCCCCTGCAGGAGCTCACCTGCAGCCCATCCTGGAGGAGTTATAGGGAGGGGGTATATGGGGTAATAGGAGGAGTTATATGGAGTAATAGGAGGAGTTATAGGGAGCGGTTATACGGGGTAATAGGAGGAGTTATAGGGATAGGTTATATGGGGTAATAGGAGGAGCTATAGAGAGCTGTTATATGGGGTAATAGGAGGAGTTATAGGGAGCGGTTATACGGGGTAATAGGAGGAGTCCTAGTAAGTGGGATATTGCACAAGATGAGCCAGTTTTTCACCATATTACAGATCACTATGTTTCACTTGTGTCAAATTGCACACATGTATTAAATTAACTGTAATAAGAGGAGATCCGCCCCATGCACGTGTGCAAATTCTGCTCCTATAACTGCCCCTCCATGTATAGGCACAAAGGGAGTTACTTTATCCGTGCGTCTCGCGTTCTGGGGGAGACAGCGACCCCCCCACAGATTCCCACCTACACTCTCCGTATAAGGAACGCTTCCTATGTGTACACAGGAACTGTAACGCTTAAATCTCACATAACCGGGCAAAGAAAACAGGAGATCACTTCAGAGGCTAGTCAGCAAGAGTCCGTGTTCTGCCAAAGGGGCACCTTACAGCTCATTTACTGGCACAGACTATAATGGAGTGTTTTCCAGCCCCGGAAGGTGTGTTATGCCATAGCACTGCTTAGGTAATTAGTCCCACAAGGCCCCATAAAGTAACTGTTTTACTATTTGTCCCCGGTGATAATTTAATGCTTTTATTTTCTCCGGGAACACTGAATTTCAGCTTCATTATTAAATTGGCACACAATCAGGGGCGGGTTGTACTTGCCTCCGGCGCGGGCAATGGCTTGAGGAGCGGCCCTCCTCCTGCGGCGTCATGGCAACGTATCGCCATGTGACGGGTCGCCATGACAACGCTGCAGGAGGAGACCCGCAGAATACACATCTTACCCTGGGGTGTGGAGCGGTTCTGCGCCGGTCCAGGGACTCTGCGGGTCCCGGTGACCATAGGAGGAGGGGGGAGCAGCAGGTGGGTCAGAGAGCTCCAGCACCGGCCCGCCCAACCCCCATCGCCCGATACGTCAACCACCCATGCACACAAGGGGGCTGCCAAACAGTCTGATCCCCAAAGCACATGACATAACGATGGTAAAAACCTTCCAAAGTTTGGCTGCTGCAGAGGCGTTCAAAGTTACAAATATATATTGGAAAAATACTTCTTTGTTTAAAAAGATTAGTCCTGAATAGCACTGCAGCTGTTAGTGACCCCTTAACCCCTCGCCTCTCTCTTCCAGGGATTGAGGACGGATTCGTATTAACAACGTGAGTACCAGGCGCTTGGGAGGGGGGGGGGGGAACCAACAGGAGTTACAGGGAGCGGTTATATGGGGTAATAGGAGGAGTTATAGGGAGGGATTATATGGGGTAATAGGAGGAGTTATAGGGAGGGGTTATATAGGGTAATAGGAGGAGTTATACGGAGGGGGTACTGTATATGGGGTAATAGGAGGAGTTATAGGGAACGGTTATATGGGGTAATAGGAGGAGTTATAGGGAGGGGTTATATGGGGGAATAGGAGGAGTTATAGGGAGGGGTTATATGGGGGAATAGGAGGAGTTATAGGGAGAGGTTATATGGAGTAATAGGAGGAGTTATAGGGAGCGGATATATGGGGTAATAGGAGGGGTTATATGGGGGAATAGGAGGAGTTATAGGGAGCGGTTATATGGGGTAATGGGAGGAGTTATAGGGAGCGGTTATATGGGGTAATAGGAGGATAGATTATTTCTTCCCTGAAGCAGTAGATACATGGAGCACCACCCAGCGAAAAATATTTGAACACGTTCCTTTTCTGTGTTTTTAGGAGGATTCCATTTAACCCAAAGTTGGGGATCGATAACCCGGCCCTGTCCCTGGGCGAGGACGGAGGTAATATACAGTATATACAGTATATATATCACTGACTTCTGCACAGGGCTTAAAAAAAGGTTCCTAGCAAAAGAAATGTTTCAACTCAGCAAAGTGTAACGGTCTTCCAAGTACAGTCCCATGTGTCTGATTCTTATCTAACGGCCAAAGCGGAAATTAATTACTAATTGTATTTCTTCTGGGCCTCAGAATGTGGGAGTGTTTATTAGACAAGATTTATACCCCGTTATCCCCACCCTGTCCTTATCAGGGAGTCTATAAAGATAAGGGGAGAGGGAGAGAGGGGTCTCTGCCTGCGCAAACTCTTGTTGCACGCACAGTGACATCAAACACAAGGGAGCAGCCCGAGGAAATCCCTCCCCCATCCCAAGTCTCAGCTCACTGTGTACAAACTGTACACATACACGCCCAGAGAGGTAATACCGGTATACACATACACGCCCAGAGAGGTAATACCGGTATACACATACACGCCCAGAGAGGTAATACCGGTATACACATACACGCCCAGAGAGGTAATACCGGTATACACACACACGCCCAGAGAGGTAATACCAGTATACACGTACACGCCCAGAAGGTAATACCGGCATACAAATACACGCCCAGAGAGGTAATACCGGTATACACATACACGCCCAGAGAGGTAATACCGGTATACACACACACGCCCAGAGAGGTAATACGGGTATACACATACACGCCCAGAGAGGTAATACCGGTATACACATACACGCCCAGAGAGGTAATACCGGTATACACATACACGCCCAGAGAGGTAATACGGGTATACACATACACACCCAGAGAGGTAATACCGGTATACACGTACACGCCCAGAGAGGTAATACCGGTATACACATACACGCCCAGAGAGGTAATACCGGTATACACATACACGCCCAGAGAGGTAATACCGGTATACACATACACGCCCAGAGAGGTAATACCGGTATACACATACACACCCAGAGAGATAATACCGGTATACACATACACACCCAGAGAGGTAATACCGGTATACACATACACGCCAGAGACGTAATACCGGTATACACACACGCCCAGAGAGGTAATACTGGTATACGCGTACACACCCAGAGAGGTAATACCGGTATATACATACGCGCCCAGAGAGGTAATACCGGTATACACATACACGCCCAGAGAGGTAATACCGGTATACACATACACGCCCAGAGAGGTAATACCGGTATACACATACACGCCCAGAGAGGTAATACCGGTATACACACACGCCCAGAGAGGTAATACCGGTATACACACATACATGCCCAGAGAGGTAATACCGGTATACACATACACGCCCAGAGAGGTAATACCGGTATACACATACACGCCCAGAGAGGTAATACCGGTATACACATACACACCCAGAGAGATAATACCGGTTTACACATACACACCCAGAGAGGTAATACCGGTATACACATACACGCCCAGAGAGGTAATACCGGTATACACATACACGCCCAGAGGTTATACCGGTATACACATACACGCCAGAGACGTAATACCGGTATACACACACACGCCCAGAGAGGTAATACTGGTATACGCGTACACGCCCAGAGAGGTAATACCGGTATATACATACATAGCCAGAGAGGTAATACCGGTATACACATACGCGCCCAGAGAGGTAATACCGGTATACACATACACGCCCAGAGAGGTAATACCGGTATACACATACACGCCCAGAGAGGTAATACCGGTATACACATACACACCCAGAGAGGTAATACCGGTATAGACGTACACGCCCGGAGATGTAATACCGGTATACACATACATGCCCAGAGAGGTAATACCGGTATACACATACACGCCCAGAGAGGTAATACCGGTATACACATACACGCCCAGAGAGGTAATACCGGTATACACATACACACCCAGAGAGGTAATACCGGTATACACATACACACCCAGAGAGGTAATACCGGTATAGACGTACACGCCCGGAGAGGTAATACGGGTATACACATACTGTGACATACACGCCCAGAGAGGTAATACCAGACAGAGTGTCCAAAAACAGGACGGTCCAGTTCAGTATCGGACATCTGGCAACCCTACCTGTGCTGAGCTCAGTGTGAATGTGACCAGTGAGTCCACTCACACTCTCACTCACTCACTTGCTCGTTCTGATCTTCATACTTTCTCTCTCTCAGGGGCATGTTCTGACCCGCTGGTCCGGTTCTGTGTGCTGAGGAAGGATAAAGAGGGCAGTTTTGGGTTCCACCTGATGACAGAGCTGGAGAGAGAGGGTCACGTTATCCATCAGGTGGTCCCTGGGGGTCCGGCTTATCTGGGGGGGCTGCGAGATGGAGACCAACTGCTACAGATCAATGGGGAGTACGTGCACGAACAGGAGCATCTGAGGGTGAGCCCATAATGACATCACATAAACACAATAAGAAGAATACATCAAATCCAGCTAACATCTGGAAGGCCATCAACAATATATTCCAGCCTTCTAGTCATCAACAACCGTAATATCATTAAGGAGGATATTACCCTGGAAAATCCCACTGACATTGCAAATGCATTCAATGATTACTTTGTGGGCTGTGCTACTAATTAGTGAAGTACAACCCAAACTACATACATGAACCTCATTCTGGGAGTACTTCTATAGCGCCACCCTTTCCCAGCACTGCCCACAGTTTTCAATTTGGACCAGTATCCGAAGAGGAGATTAGACAAGCGCTCCTCAAATTAAAACTAAGTAGGCAATGTGGTCCTGACTTACTGCAATCTAAATTCCTAAGACTTGGTGCCCCAGCCATTGCCAAACCAATTGCTTCCATAGTCAACTCTATCCTGTCTGCAGGCCATATCCCTGAGACCTGGCAAACTGCCAGAGTTGTCCCAATCTTCAAAAGTGGGGACAAAAACACTGTCCCAAAATACAGGCCAATCTCACTTCTCCCAATTCTATCCAAAGTCATGGAAAAATGTGTCCACTCCCAATTAAGCGATTACTACACCAAGATTAATTTCCCTAGCCAATTCCAATCTGGCTTCCGCCCCAAACACTCCACGGTAACTACCCTGCTAAAAGTTTGCAATGAGATCCAGTGTGGAATGGAACAGGGACAACTCACTGGTGCAATATTCCTAGATTTTGCAAAGGCTTTTTGTTCTGGCCCAAGCACACCCTAATTGATGCGTAGGGACAGGCAGGTTAACTCAATCCCATATATCAAGCAACGGAACATTCTTACTTCCTGAAGTGTTTATTTGGGGCAACAACAAACAAATAAAAAGAGGGAAAAGTACTGAGGGAACTCTGGGACATGAGAACAATGGAGGGGAAGAGGAGCTATGAGGGAAGTGGGATGTAAGGATAGGTAAAAACCAGTAACTTTACCAGGATAGGAGAGGTGACTGCTCAGGATGGCGGATGGTACTAAGAGACAGCATGCTGGTCTGGGCTGATGTCACTAGTTTTAAGTATTAATTTGTCACTTTAATAAATAGGCCACAAACTTCTACACACCCCCCCATGAGCTCTGTCCGTGTCATGTGTTCAGACCATGTAATGCGTATTCTGTCCAGAACTAATGTTCTCTCTGTGCATGTAGCATGTTTAGAGCATATCCCATGCTATGTATATCACGTGCTCCATCCGCGTCAGTGATTTGCACTTGCCACGTGTCGTTTTCTGTCACGTGTCCTGTCCGTGTTGCATGTTTTACACGTGTTGCATGTTCCCACAGGTGGGGCAGAAGTTGAAGTCCAGTGGCTCCCATGTGTCACTTTGCGTCCTGGATGAAGAAGCCTATCAGAGGCTGTGTTTCAGTCACATGTCCCCAGCGTCCGTGTTGCCCAAACCCGTTCCAGAGACGTGTCCCCGTCCACGGCTCTGCCTCATCCAGCGAGAGGGGCGGGGCTTCGGGTTCACTGCCACCGCCACAGGGGGTATGTGACATGTGACACACCCCCAGCAGTGCCCCTTCACAGTGTCACCCCCCCAGCAGTGCCCTGTCACAGTGTCACCCCCCAGCAGTGCCCTGTCACAGTGTCAGCCCCCCCGGCAGTGCCCTGTCACAGTGTCAGCCCCCAGCAGTGCCCTGTCACAGTGTCACCCCCCCCCAGCAGTGCCCTGTCACAGTGTCACCCCCCAGCAGTGCCCTGTCACAGTGTCAGCCCCCCCCGGCAGTGCCCTGTCACAGTGTCAGCCCCCAGCAGTGCCCTGTCACAGTGTCACCCCCTCAGCAGTGCCCTGTCACAGTGTCAGCCCCCAGCAGTGCCCTGTCACAGTGTCAGCCCCCAGCAGTGCCCTGTCACAGTGTTACCCCCCCAGCAGTGCCCTGTCACAGTGTCACCTCCAGCAGTGCCCTGTAACAGTGTTACCCCCAGCAGTGCCCTGTAACTGTGTCACCCCCCAGCAGTGCCCTGTAACTGTGTCACCCCCCAGCAGTGCCCTGTAACTGTGTCACCCCCCAGCAGTGCCCTGTAACTGTGTCACCCCCCAGCAGTGCCCTGTAACAGTGTCACCCCCCAGCAGTGCCCTGTAACAGTGTCACACCCCAGCAGTGCCCTATCACAGTGTCACCTCCAGCAGTGCCCTGTCACAGTGTCAGCCCCCAGCAGTGCCCTGTCACAGTGTCACCCCCCCAGCAGTGCCCTGTCACAGTGTCACCTCCAGCAGTGCCCTGTAACAGTGTTACCCCCAGCAGTGCCCTGTAACTGTGTCACCCCCCAGCAGTGCCCTGTAACTGTGTCACCCCCCAGCAGTGCCCTGTAACTGTGTCACCCCCCAGCAGTGCCCTGTCACAGTGTCACCCCCCAGCTGTGCCCTGTCACAGTGTCACCCCCAGCAGTGCCCTGTCACAGTGTCACCCCCCAGCAGTGCCCTGTCACAGTGTCACCCCCCAGCAGTGCCCTGTCACAGTGTCACCCCCAGCCGTGCCCAGTCAGTGTCACCCCCCTCCCAGCAGTGCCCTGTCACTGTGTCACCCCTCCCCAGCAGTGCCCTGTCACAGTGTCACTTCCAGCAGTGCCCTGTAACAGTGTCACCCCCAGCAGTGCCCTGTCACAGTGTCACCCCCAGCAGTGCCGTCACAGTGTCACCCCCAGCAGTGCCCTGTCACAGTGTTACCCCCAGCAGTGCCCTGTCAGTGTCACGCCGCGCAGTGCCCTGTCACAGTGTCACCCCCGCGCAGTGCCACCGCCACAGGGGGTATATGACATGTGACTCACACCCAGCAGTGCCCTGTCACACTGTCAAGCAGTGCTGTGTCACACTGCCTCTGTGCCAGCTGCCTCTGTGTGCTCTGTGTTGTAGGTGTGCGGGGGACATTCTTGCTGGAGGTGGATGAGGGGGGCCCGGCTCACAGGGCTGGGGTGCCCCTTGGGGCCCGGCTTTTGGAGGTGAATGGTGAGAGTGTGAGCAGCATCACTATGAGCCAGCTCACTAAGAAGGTAACACATACGTTTGTGTGTGCTGTGTAATACCGAGTACAACTGTGTATACTTGTATAGCAGTGTGTATATTTGTGAACACTTTATAGCATTGTGCACAGTTGTATCACAGAGTAGTATTGTGTGTAACCCAGAGTATAGTTGTTGCAGTGTATATAGCTGTGTGTAGTTGTGTGTGTTACCCTTGCATATCTCTGGCAGTTGTTACAGTATTTGTAATGTATATAGTGGTGTGTAGTTGTGTGTCTGTGTTACCCTTGCATATCTCTGACAGGTGTTTCAGTGTGTGCAATGTATATAGCTGTGTGTAGTTGTGTGTCTGTGTTACCCTTGCATATCTCTGGCAGTTGTTGCAGTGTATATAGCTGTGTGTAGTTGTGTGTGTGTATGTGTGTATTACCCTTTCATATCTCTGGCAGGTCTGGCAGTTGTTGCAGTGTATATAGCTGTGTGTAGTTGTGTGTCTGTGTTACCCTTGCATATGTCTGGCAGTTGTTGCAGTGTATGCAGTGTATATAGCTGCGTGTCCGTTGTGTGTCTCTGTTACCCATGCATATGTCTGGCAGTTGTTGCAGTGTATGCAGTGTATATAGCTGCGTGTCCGTTGTGTGTCTGTGTTACCCTTGCATATGTCTGGCAGTTGTTGCAGTGTATGCAGTGTATATAGCTGCATGTCCGTTGTGTGTCTGTGTTACCCATGCATATCTCTGGCAGTTGTTGCAGTGTATGCAGTGTGTATAGCTGCGTGTCCGTTGTGTGTGTGATACCCATGCATATCTCTGACAGTTGCAGAACAGTGGTCCTCGTGTGACCCTTCTAGTCTTGGAGGCTTCCGCGTGGGATGTGTATGAAGGTCACGGGGTGACGCTGAATGCAGTGCTGGCCGAGACCTCGTCTCTCCCATATCGGACCCGCAAACTACACCTGGTCCGGGGGCCGAAAGGGTACGGATTCCTCCTGAGGCAGGAGAATTGCCTGGGGGGGCAAGGTGAGCACCAGGAGGAGAGGGGATGGGGGGACATTGGAGAGGGAACAGGGTGGTCCTATGTGTATATATAATCATCTCCAGCCCGTGTCTCCCCACTGCTGGATGAAGCCTCCCCAATGACCTCCCAGGTTCTGCGGTTACAGCCTCTCTTCTCCACGTATATGTAAATATATAACCCCATCTTCAGCCCGTGTCTCCTCACTGCTGGATGAAGTCTCGCCAGTGATCTCCCAGGTCCTGCGGTTACAGCCTCTCCTCTTCTCCACGTCGCTCCCACACATTCCCTCATCCCATCCTACTTTGGGTCTTGTAATCTCTCTTGGAATCCAGTTGAGTTCCATCTTTGTCCAACGATGGTTATTCCTTCTTGTGATGTGTCCGGTCCCACCGGACACATTTTAATGTCTCCCCCTGTGTGATGATGTCCCAGCATGCATCTCTCCATACGATTTTGTGTTGTATGAAGCTTCAGAATTATATTCGCATTTACAGTAGGATCCAAGTGAGCACGGGCAGGATACACAGGTCACATCCACACATGAGCACGGGCAGGATAAACGGGTCACATCCACACGTGAGCATGGGCAGGATACACGGGTCACACACATACGTGAGCACGGGCAGGATACGCAGGTACACACACTCTTTTTGAGGCTCGGTGGAAGGTTCCCTTGAACGATTGTCTTGTTTCTTCCTAATGTTCAGTCCCGTCTCCCTTCTCCCGTTTATTATTTCTGTGTATATATAGTGTGACACAGTCACAGTGACACGGTGTAATATGTCAGGTTGTTGTTCATCTGAGGCTGTATCTACCTAATTATAAGACCTGCTAAGGAACAGATGAGTGTTATTATGTCCTGATATGTAAAACCATAGAATTCAAAGAGGCTGTACTTTCTTTTTCACACCACTGTATATATACACACACACACACACACACACACACACGCACGTGTGTACAGTACAGACAGGTCTTACACTCGAATGTTTGGTTCCCGAGATGCAGGGAGAGAAAGTGGCTTCCCCAAGTCATTGGCTGCCCCCAGCATTCTTTGTACCTGTCCGCTCTCGCTCCTTCCCTCTTATCCCCGTGCCCCGCTCAGGTCAGTTCCTGCGTGACCTGGACCTCGGGCTCCCTGCGCAGGAGTCTGGGATGCGTGAAGGGGACCGGCTGCTGGCAGTGAATGGTCAGAGTGTGGACGGGCGGGAGCATGAGGACATTGTCAGCCTGATACAGGGCAGCGGTCAGCAGGTCACCATGCTCGTCATCAGCAATGAGGGGGACCGCTTCTACTGTGAGGTGAGGGGACACAGTCAGTGATCGGCAGTTATAGGGGGGACACAGTCAGTGATCGGCAGTTATAGGGGGGACACAGCCAGTGATCGGCAGTTATAGGGGGGACACAGCCAGTGATCGGCAGTTATAGGGGGGACACAGCCAGTGATCGGCAGTTATAGGGGGGACACTGTCAGTTATCAGCAGTTATAGGGGGGACACTGTCATTTATCAGCAGTTAGGGGATGTACTGTCAGTTATCAGCAGTTAGAGGGGAGGACACTGTCCGTGATCGGCAGTTATAGGGGGGACACTGTCAGTTATCAGCAGTTAGAGGGGAGGATACTGTAAGAGATCAGCAGTTAAAGGGGGAGGAAGTGAAGTGGGTGGGACACTGTGAGTGATGGGCAGTTAGAGGGGGGATACTACCACTGACTAGAGGGGGGGGACCGTGAGGTGACCTTGCCTTTGCTGATAAATGGGGAGAGTGAGGGGAACAGAATGGGATCAGGGTAGAGGGGATCTAGCTGGGGGTAAGTGAGTGAGTATGGGTTACACTGGGGTTACACAGTATAACACAGGAGACCTCCGATCCCCTCCCCCAGATTGGACTCTCCCCTCTGCTTTTCTATGAAGATGATGCCTCTGATTGCGTGGCCGCTAAAAACATGGCGGCATCAACCCCCCACTTACAGGTGAGATGCATCATGGGATACAGGATTTCGATGCCTTGCAGGTCCCTCTGGCAGTGAAAGGGTTAGGGGAAAACGCCCCATTCGTATCTGGTGGGTTTCTCCCTGTCCCAGATCTGCTGCCTGCGAGCAGAAGTAATGTCATCGATAACAGGCGATAATCTTTTCTGTAATTAGCGTTCAAAGTCCGCGTCGCCATCTCAGTCCCGGAGACGTGGAAAGGAGTTGCAGGTTTCAATTCGTTTAACTGTACAGTATTGAGACGCCCCCTTCACTAGAGGCATGTTTCTACGCAAAGAATACATGGTGATGATGAAGAAGGATGATTATGATGGATGATGATTATAATTGATGAAGGATGATCATGAATGATGATGATTGATGAAGGATGATTGATAATGATTGATAGATGATTGATTGATGGATGGATGGATGATTGAAGATGATGGATGGATGATTGATGATGAAGGATGATGATGATTCATGATGATGGATGATTGATGGATGATTGATGGATGAATGATTGATGGATGAATGATTGATGGATGGATGATTGATGAAGTTGGATGATGATGATGGATGATTGATGACTGATTGAAGATAATGATGATGGAGAATGATTGATGAAGGATGATTTATGATGATGAAGGATGATTTATGATGATGAAGGATGATGATTGATGATGTTGATCTCTGTACACTATAATTTCATCAGTGGAGAATCCCCATGTTGGTCCCTATAAGATCTCATAATCTCCTCTTTTTTTATTTGGACATTTTGAACTTTCTCTGCCTCCGGTCAAACAATTTAGTGAGTCACCAAAAGTCTATTCCACCACCCCCCCAATAAATCATTTAAAACCCCCCACACTTTGAAGCTGTGCGCAGTGAGTCCGGCCTTTCTTCTGCTGGATTAGGAATTCTGAGAGGGTGCTCGGAGCTCATCCTACGGTAATGCTGATGTTTCTCTCACACACAGGACCAACGTGAAGGGAAGGACCCCCAAATTCCCACCCCTCCCGCAGGAGCGCAGAGCAGCGAGGAATGAGGGGAGAGCCTGGATCACGCCTGTGACATGGCTGCAAATCACACCTGTGACACGGACTGCAAATCACGCCTTTTACACGGGCTGCAAATCAAGCCTGTGACACGGGACTGCAAATCACGCCTTTTACACAGGTTGCAAATCACGCCAGTGACACGGCTGCAAATCACGCCTGTGACAGTGACACAGGCCAAAAAATCCCACCTGTGACAATGAACCCTGATCTTCGCTTGGCGACCTCTCGTGATTTGAGCCTCTCACCTTCCCTTGGCGACCTCTCATGATCTGAGCCTTCCCTTGGCGGCCGCTCATGATCTGAGCCTTCCCTTGGCGGCCGCTCATGATCTGAGCCTTCCCTTGGCGGCCGCTCATGATCTGAGCCTTCCCTTGGCGACCTCTCATGATCTGAGCCTTCCCTTGGCGGCCGCTCATGATCTGAGCCTTCCCTTGGCGGCCGCTCATGATCTGAGCCTTCCCTTGGCGGCCGCTCATGATCTGAGCCTTCCCTTGGCGGCCCCTCATGATCTGAGCCTTCCCTTGGCGGCCGCTCATGATCTGAGCCTTCCCTTGGCGGCCGCTCATGATCTGAGCCTTCCCTTGGCGACCTCTCATGATCTGAGCCTTCCCTTGGCGGCCCCTCTTGATCTGAGCCTTCCCTTGGCGACCTCTCATGATCTGAGCCTTCCCTTGGCGGCCCCTCATGATCTGAGACTCACACGTTCCCTGTCATTTTATTCGTTTATTTGCACAGATGGGGAGTCCTGCACTTTAACACGTTACACACTTTACACACCATTAACAAGGGGACACAGAATGCACAGCAACTCACAAGCACCTACACACTCCACTCAAATACACAGCCACTCACAATTATACATACACCCACACACATCTGTAAATGCCTGCTCACAATTGGACACACCCACAAATGCACAACTACACTCATACTACACAGAAACAGTCACAACTATATATACTGATGCAGCGGCCATTATTCAAACACATCACGGCGCCGATTTTGAGTTCTCTGCTGTTCCCCACGCAGCATGAACGCGGCCAATCGCCCCAGGCACCCGCGCTTATCGCGGATGTTTTGTTTGAATTTCATGGATTCGGTTTCTTTGTTTGCAATAAAATGGATGAATTGTAATGTGTACAGTACTGTGCTACTGTGTCAATTTCATGTTTTTAATAACCAGAACACTAAAATTCGTTTTTCTGCACTCGCCACACTCACATCTTAGTGCGGGGAGGCTGGAATTCATCCCGCGGTTTTTAATCGGGATTCCGATGTACATGGCGCGTGAAGTGTTCGAATAACGGCCGCTGCATCAGTACACCCACTCACACGTGAACAAACCCAGAAATACACACCTGGACACACCCAGAAATACACACCCACTCACACCTAGACATACCCAGAAATACTGTATGCTGCAATTCCACTATAATTCACATACAGCCCAGAAATTGACATCTACACATTACATACCCTTACACACCCACTAACAACTAGGCAGTGGGCACACCTATAAATACACACCCACTCACAACTAGGCACACCTAGAAATACACACCCACTCACAACTAGGCAGTGGGCACACCTAGATATACACACCCACTCACAACTAGGCACACCTAGAAATACACACCCACTCACAACTATGCACACCTAGAAATACACACCCACTCACAACTGGGCACACCTAGAAATACACACCCACTCACAACTAGGCACACCTAGAAATACACACCCACTCACAACTATGCACACCTAGAAATACACACCCACTCACAACTGGGCACACCTAGAAATACACACTCACTCACAACTGGGCACACCTAGAAATTCACAAATAGATATAGACACAACTAACCCACTCACACTTAGTAACACTCCCTTTTCACTCAATCATTCATGTACACACGTGTGACTGAATACAGTGAAATTCATATTCATTCATTGTGAAAGTGTGTGTGTGTGTCTCCTGCTCCCGGGGCGGCAGGGGTCAGATGTCCAGGGGATTCAGGCCACAGTCCTGCAGGATCTGTTTATGTTGTTGATGGATGGACAGAGCCTGACCCGTCCACTGGAGTTTAGCCACGCTGAGCTTGGAGAGCAGTTTATCCAAACAGGACTGAGAGAGAAAGAGACAGAGAAAATGTTACAGAGGAGAGAGACAGAGAAAATGTTACAGAGGAGAGAGAGACAGAGAGAAAATGTAACAGAGGAGAGAGAGAGAGAGAAAATGTTAGAGGAGAGAGACAGAGAGAAAATGTAACTGAGGAGAGAGAGACAGAGAGAAAATGTAACAGAGGAGAGAGACAGAGAAAATGTAACAGAGGAGAGAGACAGAGAGAAAATGTTACATAGGAGAGAGACAGACAGAGAGAGAAACTCGCACTCCAAAGGGAGAGACACAGAGCGCTCTCCAAAGGGAGAGACACAGAACACTCTCCAAAGGGAGAGATACAGAGCGCACTCCAAAGGGACAGACACAGAGCGCTCTCCAAAGGGACAGATACAGAGCGCTCTCCAAAGGGAGAGACACAGAGCACTCTTCAAAGGGAGAGATACAAAGCGCACTCCAAAGGGACAGACACAGAGCGCTCTCCAAAGGGACAGACACAGAGCACTCTCCAAAGGGAGAGATACAAAGCGCACTCCAAAGGGACAGACACAGAGCGCTCTCCAAAGAGACAGACACAGAGCGCTCTCCAAAGGGACAGATACAGAGCGCTCTCCAAAGGGAGAGAGACAGAGCGCTCTTCAAAGGGAGAGATACAAAGCGCACTCCAAAGGGACAGAAACAGAGCACTCTCCAAAGGGACAGACACAGAGCGCTCTCCAAAGGGACAGATACAGAGCGCTCTCCAAAGGGAGAGAGACAGAGCGCTCTTCAAAGGGAGAGATACAAAGCGCACTCCAAAGGGACAGACACAGAGCACTCTCCAAAGGGACAGACACAGAGCGCTCTCCAAAGGGAGAGATACAAAGCGCACTCCAAAGGGACAGACACAGAGCGCTCTCCAAAGGGAGAGACGATCAAGTGTTAACACAAACAGAGTGTCACCGTTGGGAGTAGACAGGTGCAGATTAGGGCTCTTACTCAGACCCGAATTCACTACACCAGGACTGGCCAACTCCAGTTCAAGGACCACCAACAGGTCAGGTTTTAAGGATATCCCTGCTTTAGCACAGGTGGCTCAATCAGTGGCTCAGCCAAAACTACCTGTGCTGAAGCCTCGTGTCCGGATAACGCCCCAACATTACGGGTCACCAGAACCGTGGTCAGGTACCGGGGGCTGTGACTTCCAGTCCCACTGCAGACACAGGGTTACCAGAACTCTGGGTTTGCCCCGGAGACTCCGGGTTCTGGCTGGGGGTATTTCCGGTGCAGGGATGTGTGCGGGGGGAGAGCGGCTCTTACCTTCTCCCCCTACATGCTCCCATCAAACAGGCGCTGTGACGTCCCACTGTCATGGCAACATGACACCATCTCAACGGGATCACGCAGGGGGAGTTACCGCCGGAGAAGGTAAGAGCGGTAAATATAGGAATACAAACCTTTGCTTGTTTCCTTTTTCTAATTTTGTAGTTTTATGCTATAAATGTATTGAATATATATATGTATATATGTATATATGTATATATATATATATATATATATAAATATATATATATATAACAAAACTGTTTCCCCCAAAGAGAAAACAAGAAACACACTCAATAGATAATGTACAGAAAACCTGTAGTTAAATATACAAAGCTTACTTAATCCAACGTTTCGGTCTAGAAAGGAGCTTCCTCAGGGGAGGGGGGCTTTTGTTTGCTCTTTGGGGGAAACAGTTTTGTTCTATTTATGGTTATGGAACATGCAGCAAACCCTATTTTCTGTATTGGACTGCCCGCTGTGTCTTTTTGTGTGTATGTATATTAAAAAAAGAAAAAACAGCGCTAAGCACAAAATAAAGATGTAAAAATATAAATGGAAAAAATGAATAAATAAACCATATATAAGAGAAATATTGTATAAACCAATAATATAGTTACAAGTCCTGTCCAGGAGTAATGGAGGATGCACTCCACAATATACGTCCAAATTGCCAATAAGTACAGAGCGTGGGCCGTTGTGTTCAGGGAACGGGGGCCGCTGTGTTCAGGGAACGGGGGCCGCTGTGTTCAGGGAACGGGGGCCGCTGTGTTCAGGGAACGGGGGCCGCTGTGTTCAGGGAGCGGGGGCCGCTGTGTTCAGGGAGCGGGGGCCGCTGTGTTCAGGGGAGCGGGGGCCGCTGTGTTCAGGGAGCGGGGGCCGCTGTGTTCAGGGGAGCGGGGGCCGCTGTATTCAGGGAACGGGGGCCGCTGTGTTCAGGGAGCGGGGGCCGCTGTGTTCAGGGGAGCGGGGGCCGCTGTGTTCAGGGGAGCGGGGGCCGCTGTGTTCAGGGAACGGGGGCCGCTGTGTTCAGGGAGCGGGGGCCGCTGTGTTCAGGGGAGCTGGGGCCGCTGTGTTCAGGGAGCGGGGGCCGCTGTGTTCAGGGAGCGGGGGCCGCTGTGTTCAGGGAGCGGGGGCCGCTGTGTTCAGGGAGCGGGGGCCGCTGTGTTCAGGGGAGCGGGGGCCGCTGTGTTCAGGGAACGGGGGCCGCTGTGTTCAGGGAACGGGGGCCGCTGTGTTCAGGGAACGGGGGCCGCTGTGTTCAGGGAACGGGGGCCGCTGTGTTCAGGGAGCGGGGGCCGCTGTGTTCAGGGAGCGGGGGCCGCTGTGTTCAGGGAGCGGGGGCCGCTGTGTTCAGGGGAGCGGGGGCCGCTGTGTTCAGGGGAGCGGGGGCCGCTGTGTTCAGGGAGCGGGGGCCGCTGTGTTCAGGGGAGCGGGGGCCGCTGTGTTCAGGGAACGGGGGCCGCTGTGTTCAGGGAGCGGGGGCCGCTGTGTTCAGGGGAGCGGGGGCCGCTGTGTTCAGGGAACGGGGGCCGCTGTGTTCAGGGAGCGGGGGCCGCTGTGTTCAGGGGAGCTGGGGCCGCTGTGTTCAGGGAGCGGGGGCCGCTGTGTTCAGGGAGCGGGGGCCGCTGTGTTCAGGGAGCGGGGGCCGCTGTGTTCAGGGGAGCGGGGGCCGCTGTGTTCAGGGAGCGGGGGCCGCTGTGTTCAGGGGAGCGGGGGCCGCTGTGTTCAGGGAACGGGGGCCGCTGTGTTCAGGGAACGGGGGCCGCTGTGTTCAGGGAACGGGGGCCGCTGTGTTCAGGGAGCGGGGGCCGCTGTGTTCAGGGAGCGGGGGCCGCTGTGTTCAGGGGAGCGGGGGCCGCTGTGTTCAGGGAGCGGGGGCCGCTGTGTTCAGGGGAGCGGGGGCCGCTGTGTTCAGGGAACGGGGGCCGCTGTGTTCAGGGAGCGGGGGCCGCTGTGTTCAGGGAACGGGGGCCGCTGTGTTCAGGGAGCGGGGGCCACTGTGTTCAGGGGAGCTGGGGCCGCTGTGTTCAGGGGAGCGGGGGCCGCTGTGTTCAGGGGAGCGGGGGCCGCTGTGTTCAGGGAGCGGGGGCCGCTGTGTTCAGGGAGCGGGGGCCGCTGTGTTCAGGGAACGGGGGCCGCTGTGTTCAGGGAACGGGGGCCGCTGTGTTCAGGGAACGGGGGCCGCTGTGTTCAGGTAACGGGGGCCGCTGTGTTCAGGTAACGGGGGCCGCTGTGTTCAGGGAGCGGGGGCCGCTGTGTTCAGGGAGCGGGGGCCGCTGTGTTCAGGGGAGCGGGGGCCGCTGTGTTCAGGGAACGGGGGCCGCTGTGTTCAGGGGAGCGGGGGCCGCTGTGTTCAGGGAGCGGGATAATGGGGATAAATCCCCATTACACCGTCAAAGATATCGTGATGTGAATTCTATCTTAATCTATTTTGTAAGTGGCATTGTCTACCCCCTTCCCCCATATTAAAATGTTTTATTTGTGGTAATGCACCAGGGCGGGCGCTGCTTCTTTCCCCTTTTCATATATGAAACACTGTGCTGCAGGCTTTGGGCCTAGTTAAATAGCAACAAAGTAACACCATGCAGCCCAGCTATATATATATAGTGTTACTTTGTTGCTATTTAACTAGGCCCAAAGCCTGCATCACAGTGTCCACACGGCAACTCCTGCTGATTATTCTCACTTGTGCCGTCCCAGCAGGCAGCACAGGGCTGTTTTCCATGCAGACTTCACAGAGACTGATCAGACACTGTCTTACCCGGAGATCCACTGATGAGGCTCTTTGGCCTAGACTCATTAAACTTAATTAAATCAGGGCAAATAACATGACATTACAACCGTAAACCGCCGTTAACACCGTATCCACAAAGCTAATTATATGCAAAAATAGCGTCCGGATTGCAGCTCATTGGCATGGGGGTAACGCCATGTTATTCCCGGATAACGCTCGCGTTACCTTCAAATAATGTTATTTCGGCCTCGGGGGACGCTCAGGCAGACAGTGATATGGGCGGAGAGGAGAGGGAGATATATCCCTGCGTTCACACTACGTTATTTAAGGCAGGGGAGCTCTGCTCCCGTCCTCAAGCCCCCCCAACAGGTCAGCACAGCCCCTGCTTCAGCACAGGTGGCTCAATCAGTCTCTGCTTCCGCACAGGTTGCTCACTGTATTGTACAGTGTAGGAGAGAGATCTCTAACAAATGCGCATACAGGGGAAACTGCACCTCTAACCATTACACCAGCAGCCCCGCTGTGGAGCTCTAGCCTGTGAATATTGATGGAATATGCCTTCGCAGTGGGAGGTTAGGTATACACAGCGGGCATACGGGCTATTACACGCGGCCGCCCTTACATGCAGCAGAGCCTCGTATTCTGACTCCATCTTGTCCACCTCCTGACGCAGCTCCGAGACCGCTGCCTCTCTCTCCGCTGCTATGCGCTCCGTTTCCTCCCGCTGCTGCCGCAGTGCATACTGGGAGCCAGCTGGGGGTGTGTGAAAGGTAGGGAGATCAGGGGGTGTTAGAGAGATGGAGGCCGGGGAGTGTGTGTGAGGGAGGTCGGTGTGTGTGTGCGAGAGAGGGAGGCCAGGGGGTGTGTGTGTGAGAGGGAGGGATGTCGGTGTGTGTGTGTGTGTGTGTGTGCGCGTGAGAGAGGGAGGCCGGGGGCTGTGTGTGCGCGAGAGTGTGTGTGCGCAAAGATCATGGGGAACGATGGGAAGATCATGGGGGTAGGTGGGAAAAATGGGGAACGATGGGAAGATCATTGGGGACGATGTGGAAAATGGGGAATGATGGAAAGATCATGGGGGACAATGGGAAGATCATGGGGGACGATGGGGAAAATGGGGAACGATGGAAAGATCATGGGGGGCGATGGGGAAAGTGGGGAACAATGGGAAGATCATGGGGGGGCAATGGGGAAAATGGGGAACAATGGGAAGATCATGGGGGACGATGGGGAAAATGGGGAACGATGGGAAGATCATGGGGGACGATAGGAAGATCATGGTGGACAATGGGGAAAATGGGGAACGATGGGAAGATCATGGGGGACGATGGGGAAAATCATGGGGGACGATGGGAAGATCATGGGGGGCGATGCGGAAAATGGGGAATGATGGGAAGATCATAGAGGGCGATGGGGAAAATGGGGAACGATGGGAAGATCATGGGGGCGATGGGGAAAATGGGGAAAGATGGGAAGATCATGGGGGCGATGGGGAAAGATGGGAAGATCATGGGGGGCGAAGGGAAGATCATGGGGGGCGATGGGGAAAATGGGGAACGATGGGAAGATCATGGGGGGCGATGGGGAAAATGGGGAACGATGGGAAGATTATGGGGGGCGATGGGGAAAATGGGGAACGATGGAAAGATCATGTGGGACGATGGGGAAAATGAGGAATGATGGGAAGATCATGGGGTGTGATGGGGAAAATGGGGAACGATGGGAAGATCATGGGGGGTGATGGGGAAAATGGGGAACGATGGGAAGATCATGCGGGTGATGGGAAAAATGGGGAACAATGGGAAGATCATGGGGGCGATGGGGAAAATGGGGAACGATGGGAAGATCATGGGGGGCGATGGGGAAAATGGGGATGTGTGTGTGAGAGGGAGGGATGTCGGTGTGTGTGTGTGTGTGTGTGTGTGTGTGCGCGAGAGAGGGAGGCCGGGGGCTGTGTGTGCGCGAGAGTGTGTGTGCGCGATGTTCATGGGGAACGATGGGAAGATCATGGGGGTAGGTGGGAAAAATGGGGAACGATGGGAAGATCATTGGGGACGATGGGGAAAATGGGGAATGATGGGAAGATCATGGGGGACAATGGGAAGATCATGGGGGACGATGGGGAAAATGGGGAACGATGGGAAGATCATGGGGGGCAATGGGGAAAATGGGGAACGATGGGAAGATCATGGGGGGCGATGGGGAAACTGGGGAACGATGGGAAGATCATGGGGGACGATGGGAAAATGGGGAACGATGGGAAGATTATGGGGGGCAATGGGGAAGATCATGGGGAACGATGGGAAGATCATGGGGGCGATGGGGAAAGATGGGAAGATCATGGGGGAACGATGGGAAGATCATGGGGGCGATGGGGAACGATGGGAAGATCATGGGGGGCGATGGGGAAAATGGGGAACGATGGGAAGATCATGGGGGCGATGGGGAAAATGGGGAATGATGGGAAGATCATGGGGAATGATGGGAAGATCATGGGGGGTGATGGGGAAAATGGGAAGATCACGGGGGGCGATGGGGAAAATGGGGAACAATGGGAAGATTATGGGGGGCGATGGGGAAAATGGGGAATCATGGGAAGATCATGGGGGGCCATGGGGAAAATGGGAAGATCATGGGGGGCGATGGGGAAAATGGGGAACGATGGGAAGATCATGTGGGACGATGGGGAAAATGGGGAACGATGGGAAGATCATGGGGGGTGATGGGGAAAATGGGGAACGATGGGAAGATCATGGGGGGCGATGGGGAAAATGGGGAACGATGGGAAGATCATGGGGGGTGATGGGGAAAATGGGAAGATCATGGGGGGCGATGGGGAAAATGGGGAACGATGGGAAGATCATGGGGGACGGTGGGGAAAATGGGGAACGATGGGAAGATCATGGGGGACGGTGGGGAAAATGGGGAACGATGGGAAGATCATGGGGGACGATGGGGAAAATGGGGAACGATGGGAAGATCATGGGGGACGGTGGGGAAAATGGGGAACGATGGGAAGATCATGGGGGACAGTGAGGAAAATGGGGAACAATGGGAAGATCATGGGGGACGATGGGGAAAATGGGGAACGATGGGAAGATCATGGGGGATGATGGGGAAAATGGGGAACGATGGGAAGATCATGGGGGACGATGGGGAAAATGAGGTGTGTGTGAGAGGAAGGCCGGGGTGTGTGTGAGAGGGAGGGAGGTCGGGGTGTGAGAGAGAGGGAGGCCAGGTGTGTGAGAGGGAGGCCGGGTGTGTGAGAGGGAGGTCGGGGTGTGTGTGAGAGGGAGGAAGGTTGGTGTGTGAGAGAGAGGGAGGCCAGGGTGTGTGCGAGAGGTAGGGTTGCCAGGTGTCCAATATTGAACCGGACTGTCCTGTATTTCGACACTCAATCCAGTAAAAAAAATAGAGGTAATACTGGACATGTATGTGTCCGGTATTACTTCTCTGGACATAGTGACCTGACCGGCTTTGGGGACCACTGGATTTCCCTAAGCAGGGAGAGAGCAGGGCTGTGGCGAGGGAGCTATGCAGGTTCCTTCCTCCTGATTGACTGCATAGCACAGCAATCAATCAGCAGGAGGTGCCAGGAGCCAAGGGATAGAGCCAAAGAGAGGAGGAAACAGCATGGAGCAGAGAGACGTGAGAGATGTGTGTGTGTGTGTGTCAAGCGTGTCGCACCTTTCACCATTGTGTCCAGTATTTTTGGGGAAGCCACCTGGCAACCCTAGTGAGAAGGAGACTGGGGGTGTGTGTGAGAGAGGGAGGCCGGGTGTGTGTGTGCGAGAGAGGGAGGCCAGGGGTTGTGGGTGCAAGATAGGGAGGCCGGGGGTGTGTGTGTGAGAGAGGGAGGCCGAGGGCTGTGTGTGTGTGAGAGAGGGAGGTCAGGGGGTGTGTGTGCGAGAGAGGGAGGTCGGGGGTGTGTGCGAGAGAGGGAGGCCGGGGGTGTGTGCGTGAGAAGGAGGCTGGGGGTGTGTGTGCGCGAGAGAGGGAGGCCGGGGGCTCTGTGTGAGAGAGAAGGAGACCGGGGGCTGTGTGTGTGAGAGAGAGGGAGGTCGGGGTGTGTGTGTGAGAGGGAGGTCGGTGTGTGTGTGTGTGTGAGCGGGAGGTCGGGGTGTGTGTGTGTGAGATGGATATCGGGGTGTGTGTGCGAGAGAGGGAGGCCAGGGGCTGTGTGTGTGAGAGAGAGAGGGAGGCCAGGGAGCTGTGTGTGTGAGAGAGAGAGGCCGGGGTGTGAGAGAGAGGGAGGTCGGGGTGTGTGTGCGAGAGAGGGAGGCCGGTGGCTGTGTGTGTGAGAGAGAGGGAGGCCGGGGCCTGTGTGTGTGTGTGTGAGAGAGGGAGGTCGGGGTGTGTGTGTGTGCGAGAGAGGGAGGCTGGGTGTGTGTGTGTGTGCGAGAGAGGGAGGCTGGGGGTGTGTGTGTGCACGAGATAGGGAGGCTGCGGGTGTGTGTGTGCGCGATAGAGGGAGGCTGGGGGTGTGTGTATGCGTGAGAGAGGGAGGCTGGGTGTGTGTGTGTGTGTGCGAGAGAGGGAGGCTGGGTGTGTGTGTGTACGAGAGAGGGAGGCTGTGAGTGTGTGTGTGCGAGAGAGTGAGGCTGGGGGTGTGTGTGTGCGACAGAGGGAGGCTGGGGGTGTGTGTGTGTGCGAGAGAGGGAGGCTGGGGGTGTGTGTGTGTGCAAGAGAGGGAGGCTGGGGGTGTGTGTGTGTGCGAGAGAGGGAGGCCGGGGTGTGTGTGCGAGAGAGGGAGGCTGGGAGTATGTGTGTGCGAGAGAGGGAGGCTGGGGGTGTGTGTGTGTGCGAGAGAGGGAGGCTGGGGGTGTGTGTGTGTGCGAGAGAGGGAGGCTGGGGGTGTGTGTGTGCGAGAGAGGGAGGCTGGGGGTGTGTGTGTGTGCGAGAGAGGGAGGCTGGGAGTGTGTGTGCGAGAGAGGGAGGCTGGGGGTGTGTGCGAGAGAGGAAGGCTGGGGGTGTATGTGTGTGCGAGGGAGGCTGGGGGTGTGTGTGTGTGCGAGAGAGGGAGGCTGGGGGTGTGTGTGTGTGCGAGAGAGGGAGGCTGGGAGTGTGTGTGTGCGAGAGAGGGAGGCTGGGGGTGTGTGTGTGTGCGAGAGAGGGAGGCTGGGGGTGTGTGTGTGTGTGAGAGAGGGAGGCTGGGTGTGTGTGCGAGAGAGGGAGGCTGGGGGTGTGTGTGTGTGTGTGCGAGAGAGGGAGGCTGGGGGTGTGTGCGAGAGAGGGAGGCTGGGGGTGTGTGTGTGTGTGTGCGAGAGAGGGAGGCTGGGGGTGTGTGTGTGTGTGCGAGAGAGGGAGGCTGGGTGTGTGTGTGTGTGTGTGTGTGCGAGAGGGAGGCTGGGGGTGTGTGTGTGTGCGAGAGAGGGAGGCTGGGGGTGTGTGTGTGCGAGAGAGGTAGGCTGGGGGTGTGTGTGTGTGCGAGGGAGGCTGGGTGTGTGTGTGTGCGAGAGAGGGAGGCTGGGGGTGTGTGTGTGCGAGAGAGGGAGGCCGGGGTGTGTATATATATCAGATTAGTGTGGGTCGCCTTCTTACCGAGCTTGTCCCTCAGCTGTGCGACCTCCTCCTCTAGAGCGTGGATTTGCGCGGCGCTCTGCTGTTCCAGGGTGCGATGCTGATGGGTCATTTCTGGGGGAGGGGGGTGGTAGGGAGGGGTACTTAAAGGGGCAGTCCCATGTAGCAGGGCCCCCCTTCCCAGCGTAATCCCCCTTATAGCGGCTGCTTTACTTATTTGCAAACAATGAACACAACCATGTGCCTGTTGTTGTGAGGACAAACAGTCTGACATTAGGAACAGATTATGATAACCCCCGGACGCTCGGACGCTGATAATGAAAAAATACTGATAATGCCTCATTAACCCATTCTGTGCTAGAGACCTGCAGACCATCGCACAAACGAAATTAGCTGAGAAATTAAGTGGCGCATTTATATTGCCTTCATATTTACTCCGCCCGCACACTGCTGGCCCCGCCCCTGACTAGCTCCCGGTCCTTACCACTGTCCCAGTCCTTAATTCTGTATATGGCCTTACTCCGCCTGCACATGGCAGGCCCCGCCCCCAACTAGCACCCAGTCCTTACTGCTGTATATGGCCTTACTGCTCCTGCACACTGCAGGACTCACCCCCAACTAGCTCCCAGTCCTTACTGCTGTATATGGCCTTACTTCGCCCCGCACACTGCTGGCCCCGCCCCTGACTAGCTCCCGATCCTTAATTCTGTATATGGCCTTACTCCGCCTGCACATGGCAGGCCCCGCCCCCAACTAGCTCCCAGTCCTTACTGCTGTATATGGCCTTACTGCTCCCGCACACTGCAGGACTCGCCCCCGACTAGCTCCAGTCCTTACTGCTGTATATGGCCTTACTCCGCCCTGCACACTGCAGGCCCCGCCCCCAACTAGCTCCCAGTCCTTACTGCTGTATATGGCCTTACTCCACCCCGCATACTGCAGGACCCGCCCCCAACTAGCTCCCAGTCCTTACTGCTGTATATGGCCTTACTCCGCCCGCACACTGCAGGACTCGCCACCGACTATCTCCCAGTCCTTACCGCTGTATATGGCCTTACTCCGCCCGCACACTGCAGGACTCGCCACCGACTATCTCCCAGTCCTTACCGCTGTATATGGCCTGCTTCTCATGCCTCTCCTCCTGCAGGTCTCCCTGCAGCTCCTGCAGCTTCCCACGCAGCTCCTCTCTGTGCTCCTGTGCCCGGCGGGTCACCTGCCTGCGCAGCGCTGTGGGGTGCAGTGGGGTATACACAGGAGGGATATACATAGTGAGACAGTGACCCCTCACACACAATGACACACACATGGTAACTCACACACACAGAGGGTAACACACAGTTAGTGACACACACACAGAATAGTAGAGACACACAGAATAGGAGATACACAGTGACACACACACAGAATAGGAGATACACAGTGACACACACACACAGAATAGGAGATACACAGTGACACACACACAGAATAGGAGATACACAGTGACACACACACACAGAATAGGAGATACACAGTGACACACACACAGAATAGGAGATACACAGTGACACACACACACAGAATAGGAGATACACAGTGACACACACACAGAATAGGAGATACACAGTGACACACACACACACAGAATAGGAGATACACAGTGACACACACAATAGGAGACATACACACAGAATAGGAGATACACAGTGACACACACAATAGGAGACATACACACAGAATAGGAGATACACAGTGACACACACACAGAATAGGAGACAGACACACAGAATAGGAGATACACAGTGACACACACACACAGAATAGGAGACAGACACACAGAATAGGAGATACACAGTGACACACACACAGAATAGGAGATACACAGTGACACACACACAGAATAGGAGATACACAGTGACACACACACAGAATAGGAGACAGACACACAGAATAGGAGATACACAGTGACACACACACAGAATAGGAGACAGACACACAGAATAGAAGATACACAGTGACACACACACAGAATAGGAGACAGACACACAGAATAGGAGATACACAGTGACACACACACAGAATAGGAGACAGACACACAGAATAGGAGATACACAGTGACACACACACAGAATAAGGAGACAGACACACAGAATAGGAGATACACAGTGACACACACACAGAATAAGGAGACAGACACACAGAATAGGAGATACACAGTGACACACACACAGAATAGGAGACAGACACACAGAATAGGAGATACACAGTGACACAGACACACAGAATAGGAGACAGACACACAGAATAGGAGATACACAGTGACACACACACAGAATAGGAGACAGACACACAGAATAGAAGATACACAGTGACACACACACAGAATAGGAGACAGACACACAGAATAGGAGATACACAGTGACACACACACAGAATAGGAGACAGACACACAGAATAGGAGATACACAGTGACACACACACAGAATAAGGAGACAGACACACAGAATAGGAGATACACAGTGACACACACACAGAATAGGAGACAGACACACAGAATAGGAGATACACAGTGACACACACACACAGAATAGGAGACAGACACACAGAATAGGAGATACACAGTGACACACACACAGAATAGGAGACAGACACACAGAATAGGAGATACACAGTGACACACACACAGAATAAGGAGACAGACACACAGAATAGGAGATACACAGTGACACACACACAGAATAAGGAGACAGACACACAGAATAGGAGATACACAGTGACACACACACACAGAATAGGAGACAGACACACAGAATAGGAGATACACAGTGACACACACACAGAATAGGAGACAGACACACAGAATAGGAGATACACAGTGACACACACACAGAATAGGAGACAGACACACAGAATAGAAGATACACAGTGACACACACACAGAATAGGAGACAGACACACAGAATAGGAGATACACAGTGACACACACACAGAATAGGAGACAGACACACAGAATAGGAGATACACAGTGACACACACACAGAATAGGAGACAGACACACAGAATAGGAGATACACAGTGACACACACACACAGAATAGGAGACAGACACACAGAATAGGAGATACACAGTGACACACACACACACACAGAATAGGAGACAGACACACGGAATAGGAGATACACAGTGACACACACACACAGAATAGGAGACAGACACACAGAATAGGAGATACACAGTGACACACACACACAGAATAGGAGATACACAGTGACACACACAATAGGAGACATATTGCTATAGGAAAAGCAGTGCTGAGATCTGACACCTCAAATATATCCCAGCATCAGACAATGACAACTAATCAGTAACACCATCACTGTCACACAGTTACACAGTCACACTATCACAGTCACACTCACACTCACACAGTCAATGACACACTCACACAGTTACTGTCACACTGTCACACAGACTCACACAGTCACACTCACACACTCACAAACTCACACAGACACATAGGGCCATATTTACTAAATGGTGCTATTTCATTAGACCCGTTCTGCCATGGGAAGACATGGCCCATTCCCTTCAGCGGGGGGTAAGGTGCCTTGTGGTGTAGCACTGCTTAGTACACATGCGCCATCGTCTGGGCTGTAAGGTGCCTTGTGGTGAAACACTGCTTAGTACACACGTGCCATTGTCTGGGCTGTAAGGAGCCTTGTGGTGTAACACTGCTTAGTACACATGTGCCATTATCTGGGCTGTAAGGAGCCTTGTGGTGTAACACTGCTTAGTACACACGTGCCATTGTCTGGGCTGTAAGGTGCCTTGTGGTGTAACACTGCTTAGTACACACGTGCCATTGTCTGGGCTGTAAGGAGCCTTGTGGTGTAACACTGCTTAGTACACATGTGCCATTATCTGGGCTGTAAGGAGCCTTGTGGTGTAACACTGCTTAGTACACACGTGCCATTGTCTGGGCTGTAAGGTGCCTTGTGGTGTAACACTGCTTAGTACACACGTGCCATTGTCTGGGCTGTAAGGTGCCTTGTGGTGTAACACTGCTTAGTACACACGTGCCATTGTCTGGGCTGTAAGGTGCCTTGTGGTGTAACACTGCTTAGTACACACGTGCCATTGTCTGGGCTGTAAGGTGCCTTGTGGTGTAACACTGCTTAGTACACACGTGCCATTGTCTGGGCTGTATGGTGCCTTGTGGTGTAACACTGCTTAGTACACACGTGCCATTGTCTGGGCAGTAAGGTGGCTTGTGGTGTAGCACTGCTTAGTACACACACACCATTGTCTCCCTCTCGTTCTCTCACCCAGATGATCCTGTAAAACGTCCACCTCCAGCACTGCCCTGCGGAGATGCTCCTCCAGCAAACCTGAGGGGGGACAGAGACCCGTGGTATAAAGAGAGACCCTCTGTATAGCAACACAGACCCCCACATAGGGGTAGAGTGGGATAGGCCTTCCCTGGATCACACCACAGGTTCAGTGCCTCTCTCCTTCTCCCTCCCACCTGATCCATCCTTCTGCTTCTTCATCTTCATCTTCTTCTTCTTCTTCTGGGACTTTCCTTTCTGCTTGGGCGGCATCTCTACAGGAGAGAGAGGGACTGTGTGATCCTGTCCGTGATACTCTGCAGTCAGGTCACTCTACATTACATATACACCCAGGACTGTGTGAGCCTGTCCCTGATACTCTGCAGTCAGGGGTCACCCTACATTACATATACACCCAGGACTGTGTGAGCCTGTCCCTGATACTCTGCAGTCAGGTCACTCTACATTACATATACACCCAGGACTGTGTGAGCCTGTCCCTGATACTCTGCAGTCAGGTCACTCTACATTACATATACACCCAGGACTGTGTGAGCCTGTCCCTGATACTCTGCAGTCAGGTCACTCTACATTACATATATACCCAGGACTGTCTGAGCCTGTCCCTGATCCTCTGCAGTCAGGTCACACTACATTACATATACACGCAGGACTGTGTGAGCCTGTCCCTGATCCTCTGCAGCCAGGTCACCCTGCACTACATATACACGCAGGACTGTGTGAGCCTGTCCCTGATCCTCTGCAGCCAGGTCACCCTACATTACATATAAACATCACACCTCTGGCAGCTGCAGGGCTAACACGTTCCCCTTACCTGGTGTATGTCTCGTTAACTGAGGCTTCTTCTCTAGTTGACACCCGCCCCCCTACCTTCCAGGGGGTGGGGATACCTTGACAGACACATGCACAGCCCATGGGAACAGAGGTTGATGCCACGCCCCTCAGCCATTGCCTAATGGCTGCAGAGTGGGGGTGGGATGTTTTGGTTCCTAGGCTGCTGCCATGGTAACCATGGAAGCCAAACACCGGGGTTTTAAAGGTATAGCCCCACTAAGAATATACAACATTTGCACCGGAGTGAAAGCACTCAGCCATGTGACGCCTACTGCTCCATTATTACACATTGGTTAATAAACCAACATCAGTTTAATAACCTTTCACATGTAGCCCCTTGTACAAATCCTATAAGCGGCCTTATTTAATGGGAATAGGAATAAAGTATCTAGTCTACAGCAGGGGCGGCCAAATCCAATCCTCGCGGGCCACCAACAGGTCAGGGTTTAAGGATATCCCTGCTTCAGCACAGGTGGCTCAATCAGTGGCTCAGTCAAAGACTGAAGCAGGGCTATCCTGACCTTCACACCTGACCTGTTGGTGGCCCTCGCGGACCGAAGATGTCCAGTCGTTGGTCTACATTAAATAATTATATATCCTCTCTCAAAATACATCTATTGTAATAATATCTTATTTAATAAAACTACTAGGGGATTTGAAGTGAACTTTTTAATGATAAAATAAAAGAAATTTATTTTTTTATATATATATATATATATTATATATATAAAATGAAAAACGAATAGACGATACCGTTCTGTGGCTAACGAAATGCTTTTATTTGTGCGAGCTTTCGAGATACACTGATCTCTTCTTCCGGCGATGTTACAATGAATGAAGCAAAGCAGGTAGAAAGAGAAAAACGGAGCACTAAATCCATCAGCAAAAAGACCACCAGGAAAGCGTTCCCATAGTTAAAAAGCTAATTTAATGGATCCAGAATAAATACAACACACACCAACGCGTTTCGGACCTGTGATAGTCCTTTCTCAAGGTGAATGCACACATCATATAACAATTACAATTTATACTTATCGTGGCATAACGGGGACCAACCCGCAATCACTTCCGGGTTCGTCACGTGTCGCGGGCCGTAGCCCTTGACCTATGACGTGAACACACCGGATAGTACAACGTGATTGCACTACTGATCCTGACGTACGCGTCACTGCGCCAACAGGACCCGAGAGGTGTAGTGTGCGCAAGCACAAAGGAACGCGCATGACTACCGCAACAACTCTGGGTACTAGTGTGGAGACAGCGTGTGACGTAAGCACGTCGATCAGCACGTGCAAAGTACACAATGTATGACGCTGCTATGCGACCGGACCCCCCTCTGTCAGGAAGATTAAATCAAAACAACTTTATTAAACATACATATTACACAATAATTTTCCCATTAGTAAGTACTAGGAATACAAAAAAGATTAAAATCAATTGAAGCAAAATTGAAGATTAAAAACAATTAGATAAGCCAACCACCTCACTTGTAAGGTATCCTTAAATCGTAACACAACTTGTGCAATACTTGTGAAGGTTTACGAACAGCCCAGTTATGTAAATATAACATTGCAATATAGTATACTAAACATAGCATAGTTCGAAAAAACCCTTTAGAGAGAATAGAAAATGAGACACTCTCAACAACAATATCTAAAATAAAGCTTTTTCTAAAAAGCAATATAATTACCATTCTATTATATATATGCATTGCAAAATCATTTCTTATAATTATCAAATGTTATTGAGACAATCTGTGCTATTGCCTATACATAAAAGACTTTAAGAGAGACATCCAAGTATCAAAAAGGAGGGGCCCTATGTCCCAGTCAGAATTGAGACCATTGGAGATACGGGTTTGTAAAATAAAAATCCAAAAGAGTTCTCTTCTATTGAGGATATTTAATCTATTGCCTCCTCTGATTGGACGAGGTACATGTTCAATACCCTGAAATGTCATATTCTTCACGTCACCCATGTTACAGTTACTAAAATGAAGGGATACAGGATGATTAATATCTTTTTTTAATAAGGCGAATGTGTTCGAGTATCCGTACTTTTAAACATCTAATAGTTCGTCCTATGTATTGTTTTCCACACCCGCACTTTAACAAGTACACCACGTAAGTGGTATCACAATTGATGAATGAATTTATGTGGTATCTTTTACCTGTGTTCTTAGAGAAAAACTCAGACTTGCATTCCATGTATTTACATGCTTTGCACTTTGAGCAAGTGAAGCTTCCTTTAGGTAATTTATTTTGTATGACATTGGCTGAGGAAAACATACTTGGAGAAACATAGTTAGCTCTTCTAAAAACTAATTTGGGCCCTTCCTCATAAATGGAGCTTAAAACTGGATCTGCAGCCAACACTCCCCAATGTTTTTTTAACTATCTCCCTGATTTGATTAGCTTGATTGTTATGTTGAACAACAAAAAAGGGAGAGTTAGAGTGCACTTTGGGTTGATCACGATTTTATCGAGTACTAGTACCCAGAGTTGTTGCGGTAGTCATGCGCGTTCCTTTGTGCTTGCGCACACTACACCTCTCGGGTCCTGTTGGCGCAGTGACGCGTACGTCAGGATCAGTAGTGCAATCACGTTGTACTATCCGGTGTGTTCACGTCATAGGTCAAGGGCTACGGCCCGCGACACGTGACGAACCCGGAAGTGATTGCGGTTGGTCCCCGTTATGCCACGATAAGTATAAATTGTAATTGTTATATGATGTGTGCATTCACCTTGAGAAAGGACAAGCACAGGTCCGAAACGCGTTGGTGTGTGTTGTATTTACTCTGGATCCATTAAATTAGCTATTTAACTATGGGAACGCTTTCCTGGTGGTCTTTTTGCTGATGGATATAGTGCTCCGTTTTTCTCTCTCTACCTGCTCTGATGTCTATCTGCTAACGGAAGCACACTCAACCCTGGGTCTCTGGATTCAATGGACTAATCCCTCATCATGGACAAAGAACCCCAAGTGAGTCTGTTCCAGTTTGACCTTTGATTTATATTGTTATACAAATAGGATGTTATAATCTACTGGACACCGGCAGGTGTAAATGACTTTGTCCTTACTGCTTTGCATTGTGGGATCATTTTTTACCAGGCTACATCCTTTTGGACATTTAATTTACATACGGTTGTTTTTCCCAGCATCATTATTTTGCTACCACAGTTCTTCTTTTAGAGCACCAAACAACACGCTTTTCTACAATGAATAAAGCAAGAAAGTTTTTTTACTTTAAAACAGCCTGGAATGTTATCTGTGGGTGAAACCTATCCCTCCCCCCTGTGCTGTATGCGATTTGTGACTTAAGGTCTTAAATAGTCCCTGAATGTTAGTGATGTAAGAGTGTGTGTGTGTATCAGTGTAAATATAAATGTATAAAGTGCCCACAGTGTATACAGCACTTTACAAAAGGTGTGTGTGGGAGTGTATACCAATGGCGTGGGTGGGTGTAGAAATGTAAGAGGGTGTTGCATTACTACTAATGTGTGTAGATACTATGTGGTCCCTATTGGTATATAGGGATAGAATACATTGTACATTTGTGTGTATACACACACACACATACTTTCCAGTCATCCCATCAGACTCCTCTGGCAGCAGGAAGAGGGAGTTGAAAAGAGCGAGAGAGCAATGTAACACTGTATTCTCTTTCTGCGTTTCTTTCGAAGGGATGTCTCTGCTGCTGGATCATTTAGTTATATTGTGGGGTTAATTATTAGACTCCGATAGCGCTGATCGGGGGGGCACTACCTTACAGAAACTCCCAATGAAGTTGATGTGCCCCGATGGGCACTATCAGCGCTTAGTGCCTGAACAACCCCCATTGTATTTTCCTGTCACCTCTGGAGAGCTGAAGGTCACGTGACATCACGTGACATGTTCCTGTACCAAACGTGACATGAAAGTCACAACATGAAGACTTCCTGTTCTACTTTCTAAGTGCTCAAAACGTCAATATAAAGAATAAAATAGCAAGAGGACTTCAAATGGTTTTGAGTCATCGGGGACCTAGGAGCCCCTTAGAGATCCGGCAGGGTCAGTGACGCATCGCTGCATATAAGCTGTCGGAAAAAATACAGTATTTTTCGTCTTGGTAGCGCAAAATCCACCCAGCGTGTTTAGAATTAGAAACGACTTTCTTTTATATCACTCTGTGGGTTATTATATCTCTGTGTTTTATTATATCGTTCTGCGTGATATTACATCTCTCTGCATGTTATTATATCTCTCTGCATGTTATTATATCTCTGCGTGTTATTATATCTCTCTGCGTGATATTACATCTCTGCGTGTTATTATATATCTGCATGTTATTATCTCTCTGTGTGTTATTATATCTCTCTGCGTGTTATTATATCTCTGCGTGTTATTATATTTCTCTGCGTGATATTACATCTCTCTGCGTGTTATTATATCTCTCTGTGTGTTATTATATCTCTCTGCGTGTTATTATATCTCTCTGCGTGATATTACATCTGTCTGTGTGTTATTATATCTCTCTGCGTGTTATTATATCTCTCTGCGTGATATTACATCTGTCTGTGTGTTATTATATCTCTGCGTGTTATTATATCTCTGCGTGTTATTATATATCTGCATGTTATTATCTCTCTCTGCGTGTTATTATATCTCTCTGCGTGTTATTACATCTCTCTGCGTGTTATTACATCTGTCTGTGTGTTATTGTATCTCTCTGCGTGTTATATTTCTCTGCGTGTTATTATATCTCTGCGTGTTATTATATCTCTGTGTGTTATTATATCTCTGCATGTTATTATCTCTCTCTGCATGTTATTATCTCTCTCTGCATGTTATTATATATCTGCGTGTTATTATATATCTGCGTGTTATTATATATCTGTGTGATATTACATCTCTCTGCGTGTTATTATATCTCTCTGTGTGTTATTATATCTCTCTGCGTGATATTACATCTGTCTGTGTGTTATTATATCTCTCTGCGTGTTATATTTCTCTGCGTGTTATTATATCTCTGCGTGTTATTATATCTCTGCGTGTTATTATATCTCTGCGTGTTATTATATATCTGCGTGTTATTATATCTCTCTGCGTGTTATTATCTCTCTGCGTGTTATTATATATCTGCGTGTTATTATATATCTGCGTGTTATTATATCTCTGCGTGTTATTATCTCTCTGCGTGTTATTATATCTCTCTGCTTGATATTACATCTCTTTGCTTGATATTACATCTCTCTGCGTGTTATTACATCTCTCTGCTTGTTATTATATCTCTCTGCGTGTTATTATATCTCTCTGCGTGATATTACATCTGTCTGTGTGTTATTATATCTCTGCGTGTTATTATATCTCTGCGTGTTATTATATATCTGCATGTTATTATCTCTCTCTGCGTGTTATTATATCTCTCTGCGTGTTATTACATCTCTCTGCGTGTTATTACATCTCTCTGCGTGTTATTATATATCTCTGCGTGATATTACATCTGTCTGCGTGTTATTGTATCTCTCTGCGTGTTATATTTCTCTGCGTGTTATTATATCGCTGCGTGTTATTATATCTCTGCGTGTTATTATATCTGTGCATGTTATTATCTCTCTCTGCATGTTATTATCTCTCTCTGCATGTTATTATATATCTGCGTGTTATTATATATCTGCGTGTTATTATATATCTGCGTGTTATTACATCTCTCTGCGTGATATTACATCTCTCTGCGTGTTATTATATCTCTCTGTGTGTTATTATATCTCTCTGCGTGATATTACATCTGTCTGTGTGTTATTATATCTCTCTGCGTGTTATATTTCTCTGCGTGTTATTATATCTCTGCGTGTTATTATATCTCTGCGTGTTATTATATATCTGCGTGTTATTATATCTCTCTGCGTGTTATTATCTCTCTGCGTGTTATTATATATCTGCGTGTTATTATATATCTGCGTGTTATTATATATCTGCGTGTTATTATATATCTGCGTGTTATTATATCTTTGCGTGTTATTATCTCTCTGCGTGTTATTATATCTCTCTGCGTGATATTACATCTGTCTGTGTGTTATTATATCTCTCTGCGTGTTATATTTCTCTGCGTGTTATTATATTTCTGCGTGTTATTATATATCTGCGTGTTATTATCTCTCGCTGCGTGTTATTATCTCCCTCTGCGTGTTATTATATATCTGCGTGTTATTATATATCTGCGTGTTATTATATATCTGCGTGTTATTACATCTCTCTGCGTGTTATTATATCTCTCTGCGTGTTATTATATCTCTGCCTGATATTACATCTGTCTGTGTGTTATTGTATCTCTCTGCATGCTATATTTCTCTGCGTGTTATTATATCTCTGCGTGTTATTATATCTCTGCGTGTTATTACTGTATATCTCTGCGTGTTATTATATATCTGCGTGTTATTATATATCTGTGTGTTATTACATCTCTCTGCGTGATATTACATCTCTCTGCGTGTTATTATATCTCTCTGCGTGTTATTATATCTCTATGCGTGATATTACATCTGTCTGCGTGTTATTAGATCTCTCTGCGTGTTATATTTCTCTGCGTGTTATTATATCTCTGCGTGTTATTATATCTCTGCGTGTTATTATATCTCTGCGTGTTATTATATCTCTGCGTGTTATTATATCTCTGCGTGTTATTATATCTCTGCGTGTTATTATATCTCTGCGTGTTATTATATCTCTGCGTGTTATTATATATCTGCGTGTTATTATATCTCTCTGCGTGTTATTATCTCTCTGCGTGTTATTATATATCTGCGTGTTATTATATATCTGCGTGTTATTATCTCTCTGCGTGTTATTATATCTCTCTGCTTGATATTACATCTCTTTGCTTGATATTACATCTCTCTGCGTGTTATTACATCTCTCTGCGTGTTATTATATCTCTCTGCGTGTTATTATATCTCTCTGCGTGATATTACATCTGTCTGTGTGTTATTATATCTCTGCGTGTTATTATATCTCTGCGTGTTATTATATATCTGCATGTTATTATCTCTCTCTGCGTGTTATTATATCTCTCTGCGTGTTATTACATCTCTCTGCGTGTTATTACATCTCTCTGCGTGTTATTATATATCTCTGCGTGATATTACATCTGTCTGCGTGTTATTGTATCTCTCTGCGTGTTATATTTCTCTGCGTGTTATTATATCGCTGCGTGTTATTATATCTCTGCGTGTTATTATATCTCTGCATGTTATTATCTCTCTCTGCATGTTATTATCTCTCTCTGCATGTTATTATATATCTGCGTGTTATTATATATCTGCGTGTTATTATATATCTGCGTGTTATTACATCTCTCTGCGTGATATTACATCTCTCTACGTGTTATTATATCTCTCTGTGTGTTATTATATCTCTCTGCGTGATATTACATCTGTCTGTGTGTTATTATATCTCTCTGCGTGTTATATTTCTCTGCGTGTTATTATATCTCTGCGTGTTATTATATCTCTGCGTGTTATTATATATCTGCGTGTTATTATATATCTGCGTGTTATTATATCTCTCTGCGTGTTATTATCTCTCTGCGTGTTATTATATATCTGTGTGTTATTATATATCTGTGTGTTATTATATATCTGCGTGTTATTATATATCTGCGTGTTATTATATCTTTGCGTGTTATTATCTCTCTGCGTGTTATTATATCTCTCTGCGTGATATTACATCTGTCTGTGTGTTATTATATCTCTCTGCATGTTATATTTCTCTGCGTGTTATTATATCTCAGTGTGTTATTATATCTCTGCGTGTTATTATATTTCTGCGTGTTATTATATATCTGCGTGTTATTATCTCTCGCTGCGTGTTATTATCTCCCTCTGCGTGTTATTATATATCTGCGTGTTATTATATATCTGCGTGTTATTATATATCTGCGTGTTATTACATCTCTCTGCGTGTTATTATATCTCTCTGCGTGTTATTATATCTCTGCCTGATATTACATCTGTCTGTGTGTTATTGTATCTCTCTGCATGCTATATTTCTCTGCGTGTTATTATATCTCTGCGTGTTATTATATCTCTGCGTGTTATTACTGTATATCTCTGCGTGTTATTATATATCTGCGTGTTATTATCTCTCTCTGCGTGTTATTATCTCTCTCTGCGTGTTATTATATATCTGCGTGTTATTATATATCTGCGTGTTATTATATATCTGTGTGTTATTACATCTCTCTGCGTGATATTACATCTCTCTGCGTGTTATTATATCTCTCTGCGTGTTATTATATCTCTATGCGTGATATTACATCTGTCTGTGTGTTATTAGATCTCTCTGCGTGTTATATTTCTCTGCGTGTTATTATATATCTGCGTGTTATTATATCTCTGCGTGTTATTATATCTCTGCGTGTTATTATATATCTGCGTGTTATTATCTCTCTCTGCGTGTTATTATCTCTCTGTGTGTTATTATATATCTGCGTGTTATTATATCTCTGCTTGTTATTATCTCTCTGCGTGTTATTATCTCTCTGCGTGTTATTATCTCTCTGCGTGTTATTATCTCTCTGCGTGTTATTATATATCTCTGCGTGTTATTATATATCTGCGTGTTATTACATCTCTCTGCGTGATATTACATCTCTCTGCGTGGTATTATATCTCTCTGCGTGGTATTATATCTCTCTGCGTAATATTACATCTGTCTGCGTGTTATTATATCTCTCTGCGTGTTATATTTCTCTGCGTGTTATTATATCTCTGCGTGTTATTATATCTCTGCGTGTTATTATATCTCTGCGTGTTATTATATATCTGCGTGTTATTATCTCTCTCTCTGCGTGTTATTATCTCTCTGCGTGTTATTATATATTTCTGCGTGTTATTATATATCTGCGTGTTATTATATATCTGCATGTTATTATATCTCTACGTGTTATTATATCTCTACGTGTTATTATCTCTCTGCGTGTTATTATCTCTCTGCGTGTTATTATCTCTCTGCGTGTTATTATCTCTCTGCGTGTTATTATATATCTCTGCGTGTTATTATATATCTCTGCGTGTTATTATATATCTCTGCGTGTTATTATATCTCCCATCTCTCTGCGTGTTATTATATCTCTCTGCGTGTTATTATATTGTTCTGTGTTATTATATCTCTGTGTGTTATTATATCTCTGCGTGTTATTATATATCTGCATGTTATTATCTCTCTCTGCGTGTTATTATATATCTGCGTGTTATTATATATCTGCGTGTTATTATATATCTGCGTGTTATTATATCTCTGCATGTTATTATCTCTCTGCGTGTTATTATCTCTCTGCGTGTTATTATCTCTCTGCGTGTTATTATCTCTCTGCGTGTTATTATCTCTCTGGGTGTTATTATATATCTCTGCATGTTATTATATATCTCTGCGTGTTATTATATATCTCTGCGTGTTATTATATCTCCCATCTCTCTGCGTGTTATTACATCGCTCTGCGTGTTAATACATTGCTCTGCGTGTTATTATATCTCTGCGTATTATTATATCTTTCTGCGTGTTATTTTATTACAATAAGGTATGTGACAAACAAGTAATCTTATACTATATTAGTGAAAGCACTGTATGTTTGCCTGCCTGGATGTCCGGTGTCCCTAGCGGCAATCTCATTGGTCCCTTGGGCCGCCCGCCCCCGCACACCTCTCATTGGCCTCACACACTCACACCACCCCCTTGGCCCGCCCCCCACACCTCTCATTGGCCTGAGGCGGAGTGACGGGCCAAAGGTCCAAAAAAAAAAAAAAAAAAAAACACACACACACACACAGACACAGACACACACACAGACACAGACACAGACACACACACACACAGACACACACACACACACGGGGGGGGGGGTGTTACATACATTAGCGGGGCTCACAGTGTTAGCAGCACATCTCCCGCTCTCTTCCCCACCGGTCCCGGAGACTCCGCCTCTTCCTGTTTCCCGCGCTTTCACCACCCCCCCCCCTCCACGTGGGAGCTGCCGGACGGGTGAGTGAGCGGTCTTCGCGTCCCCTCACCCCCCTTCACCTCCCCTCACTCACTTCCCCTCCACCCCCCCCCCCCGGCGCCGCTACAGTCAGCGGGGGAGCGGAGTGATCACCTCCCCTCACTCACTTCCCCTCCCCCCCCCCCCGGCGCCGCTACACTCAGCGGGGGAGCGGAGTGATCACCTCCCCTCACTCACTTCCCCTCCACCCCCCCCCCCGGCGCCGCTACACTCAGCGGGGGAGCGGAGTGATCACCTCCCCTCACTCACTTCCCCTCCACCCCCCCCCCCCCGGCGCCGCTACACTCAGCCGGGGAGCGGAGTGATCACCTCCCCTCACTCACTTCCCCTCCACCCCCCCCGGCGCCGCTACACTCAGCGGGGGAGCGGAGTGATCACTTCCCCTCACTCACTTCCCCTCCACCCCCCCCCCCCCCGGCGCCGCTACAGTCAGCGGGGGAGCGGCCACAACACGCTGCCTCCCGCCTCAGATCCACGTGGGAGCTGCCGGACGGGTGAGTGAGCGGCCTTCACCTCCCCTCACCCACCCCTCACTACACTTCCCCTCCCTTCCACATCCCCTTCACCTCACCTCCACCCCCCCCTTCACCTCCCCTCCACCCCCCCCCCCTTCACCTCCCCTCCACCCCCCCCTTCACCTCCCCTCCACCCCCACCTTCACCCCCCTTCACCTTCCCTTCACTCCCCTTCACCTTCCCTTCACTCCCCCTTACAACCTCCCACCACCTCCCCCCCTTCCCACACCCTTCCCACCTCCCCCCCCTTCCCACCACCTCCCCCCCTTCCCACCACCTCCCCCCCCTTCCCACCTCCCCCTTTCCCACCACCTCCCCCCTCCTCCCCACCTCCCCCCTCTTCCCCCCTTCCCACCACCTCCCCCCTCTTCCCACCACCTCCTCCATCTCCCCCTTCCCCTCCTCCATCTCCCCCCTTCCCCTCCTCCACCTCCCCCCTTCCCCTCCTCCACCTCCCCCCTTCCCCTCCTCCACCTCCCCCTCCTCCACCTCCCCCCTTCCCCTCCTCCACCTCCCCCCTTCCCCTCCTCCACCTCCCCCCTTCCCCTCCTCACCTCCCCCCTTACCCTCCTCACCTCCCCCTTACCCTCCTCACCTCCCCCCTTACCCTCCTCACCTCCCCACTTACCCTCCTCACCTCCCCACTTCCCCTCCTCCACCTCCCCCCTTTCCCCATCCCCCCCTCTCCCCTCTTCCCCCCCTCCACCCCCTCCACCCCTCTTTCCCCCCTTTCCCTCCTCCCCCACCTTTCCCCCCTTTTCCCCTCCCCCACCTTTACCCCCTTTCCCCCTTCACCCCTCCCCCCTTCACCCTTACCTCCCCCCCACCTCCCCCCTTCACCCTTTCCCCCACCTCCCCCCCTCTCCCCTTCTCCCCCCTTTCCCCTCCTCCCCCACCCCCCTCTTCCCCCTCCTCCCCCACCCCCCTCTTCCCCCTTCCTCTCCTCCACCTCCCCCTTCCTCCCTTCACCCCCCCTTCACCTCCTGTCACCACCCCCCCCTGCGCCTCCTGTCACCCCCCCCCTCCCTTCACCTCCTGTCACCCCCCCCCCTCCCTTCACCTCCCGGCAACCCCCTCCACCTCCCGTCACCCCCCCCTTCACCTCTCCCCCTTCACCTCCCCTCACCCCTCCTTCACCTCCCCTCCGCCCCCCCTTCACCTCCCCTCCGCCCCCCCTTCACCTCCCCTCACCATCCCCCACCACCCCCCCCCCATACCACCCATCCTCACCTCCCCTCCGACCTCCCCTCCGCCCCCCTTCACCTCCCCTCCACCCCTCCGACCTCACCTCCCCTCCTTCAACGCCTTTCGTCCGCCCTCCCGCCTCTGCCTTTCGCCCACCCGCACTTCTGCCTTTCACCCGCCCACCGCTCACATCCCCGCGCCACACAGCCGCCGCACGCACTAAACAGACCTGCCACACTCGACACACACCCGCCGCCTCTCACCCACCCCACACACTCGACACACACCTGCCGCCTCCTGCCCCTACGCAACAATATCACTGACCAGCTGTCACCTGCACTCGCCACACACCCGCCGCCTCACACCCTAGGAGGACCCCGACCCACAGCCAGCACTCACTACCCACGCGCCACCCGTACTGAACACCCACCCGCCGCCTCACACACGCTCACACCCTAGCAGGACACACGCCTCACATTTTCACATCTGTTATGTCACCAAAATATACATTGTACTGTGGTGTGTTTACAATAAACCATTTTGATACAACATCGTATTACATTTTCTTACATCTTTCTTTTCAACATTATTATCCAACCTTTACAACAAATAGTCACCTATTGTTCCACCATTTATAAATAATACGACCTATTACGCATTTACATCCCGGGCAACGCCGGGTCTCTCAGCTAGTAAATTACTAAATCTTTAAACAGACTACAATTACTCTGTATTTACCCTAATTGGGTTACGAAGATAAGTTTGGCGAAGAAATACTGCTATCAAAAAAGAAGCATTACCTAGCTGCTAACCATGTATATAAACCAGGTAAGTGAGTGATTAAAGCTGCTGTTCAGGCAATATCCTGCATGTGTGTTTTTTTTTAATAAATCAGTTCTGTAGTAAGAAAAAATACTTTTAGCATTTTCTGTTTTAAAAAAAACAACTTTGAAAGACCAATTTTCTTGTATTCTATTTTAACAAGCATGCTTGTTCCTTTGGCAACGATTTACATTCCCCATATTTAAAGATGTCGCCAAACTTTGCCGATCAATAGACGGAGAACGAATTGACCGGCAGCTGTGCAGTTCTTTAGGTAATTAGAGATTGCCCCCATGAAACTATCGAAGTAAAAAAATAAATTTAAAAAAAAGACTGAACTGCAGCTTTAAACACTGGAACGCAGAGTCACATTAACATATACATGAAGAATGCACAGTCGCAGTAAATGTTATTTACAAATAATAGGGCAACAGTTGGAGAAAATCCTTTAGGCTGAATCCTGTTCGAATCAATGGCTCAGCCATACTCCTGTTACCATGTGTTCAATGCAACAGTGGTATGTAGCAGTATTGTTACTCTTTAATTGGTGCGACACTTGCGAACAGCAATTCCCTTGCTATATACATTCTCAAGGGATACAAATGTACCCACAAATTGGGAGTTGTTGGCGTGAGCCGCATACCCATAATCACATCAATGAAATAAGCTATGTAATCGTATATGGAAACTGTTAATGTGGATGCCCTCTTCAGTGATAGGGGTGTAGTGTATTGTGTACCAGTGGTGGAAACTGGTTGTGTATAGAGCACACAGAGCATGTAGCCAGTGATACATCTTTGCCATATGTACCTCTATCTACATACAGTTATACTTGCAGTGTTACACAGTAAGTCATTTGACATCATAGCTATAATTTAAACTGCTAGGTATATTGTGTAGATATTACAGACTGTATGGATATATGCCGTGTAAAAGGAATGACACCATAAATGCAGACGTCAACACTGCTATACTCCAAATGTACGGTAGAAACGCTTCCACAATGTACACAAATACCACTTAGTATGCCTCCTATCAGTGTATTAAATGCTAACACATCATTAGGCTAAGTCTCCGCTAGTGCTGATCGGGCTGAGCGGGCGGCGCTTGCGGAGGAGACTTATATATATAGATATATGCAAGGCCCTGCTCACGCGGTGCGCGCGGCGTTCGTGCGCGTGCACACACGCTCAGCCGCGATTGGCGCTTAGCAAAACAAAAAACCTATACTTACCGCGCGCTCAGCTGGCCCGCAATGCCCCCCCCTCCCTGCGCCCGCATACAACAGGACACCTGGCGCTCAGCGCCAGCGGGGACTTAGCCTAAGTAATCCTGCATATTGAGTGCAATTAATATCGCCATACAACCTGAGCTGTATATACTCAGCTCCCCGATCCGTCGCTTCCTCCACCGGCGTCACCGAAGTGACGTCATAAAACCGACGTACATTTCGCATTATGCGTAGCGCTTTCTCAAGGTAGGAGTGATCAATACTCCATCACAGTACCTTTATATACCTAAGAAGAGGGTGTGTGCGAACTCCAGGGCCAAGCATTAGGAGCTCGGAGCGCAAATGTAAATAGACTTCTCACCTGGCCGGTGATTAACGAGGTGAAGTGTCTTTCCCCCGTAACGTAACCCTGTCTGTGGTATAGATCAAGGATAAATCGGTTATTAGTATAGCCGATACTTGCTGCAGAAGTTTAAGCATCACTGTCTCTCATGTAGTGTTTCGTGTCATCACACAGACTATTAAGGTAGCATCTTATATAAATCTAGATCGATAGCAGATCAAAGCCTATTAGGGAAACAAATAAATAATCCCAAATACTGTAGTACATATATGCACTAAGCAAAAATAATTACCATAGTGACTTCCCCCCATTTTTTTATAACAATTTTATACTTGTTTGTCAAATACCTTATTGTAATTTACAGAATACATTGTTTTTATTATATGTTCACAATTTATTGTGCGTGGCCAACTGGGACATTAGCGCCCCACGGATTGAATTTTTCCGGCCCATGTGAGTGCAGCGAGGTATCTTGTGGGTTGTATCTGTCCTCTGAGTGAGACTGCCCTTCCACTGAGTAAGACTGCCCCCTCAATGAGTGAGACTGCCCTCCCAATGAGTGAGACGGCCCTTCCAATGAGTGAGACTGCCCTCCCAATGTGTGAGACTGCTCTCCCAATGAGTGAGGCTGCCCTCTGAGTGACACTGCCCTCCCCCAATGAGTGAGATTGCCCTCTGAGTGAGACTGCCCCCCAATGAGTGAGACTGCCCTCGTAATGTGTGAGACTGCATATAATGAGTGACACTGCCCCCCAAATGAGTGAGACTGCCCTCCCAATGAGTGAGACTGCCCCTCCCAATGAGTGACACTGCCCTCTGAATGAGACTGCCCTCCCAATGAGTGTGACTGCCCTCCCAATGAGTGAGACTGCCGAATGAGTGAGACTGCCGAATGAGTGAGACTGCCGAATGAGTGAGACTGCCCCCAATAAGTGAGACTGCCCTCCCAATCAGTGACACTGCCCTCCCAATCAGTGACACTGCCCTCCCAATGAGTGAGACTCTCCCCCCAATGAGTGAGGCTGACCCTCCAAATGAGTGAGACTGCCTCCCAATGAGTGAGACTGCCCTTCCAATGAGTGACACTGCCCTCCCATTGAGTGACACTGCCCCCTCAATGAGTGAGACTGCCCCTCCCAATGAGTGAGCCTGCTCTCCCAATGAGTGAGACTGCCCTCCTAATAAGTGAGATTTCCCTCCCAATGAGTGAGATTGCCTCCCCAAAGAGTGAGACTGCCCTCTCAATGAGTGAGACTGCCCAATGAGTGAGACTGCCCTCCCAATGAATGAGACTGCCCTCCCAACGAGTGAGACTGCCCTCCCAATGAGTGAGACTGCCGCCCAATGAGTGAGACTGCCCTCGCAATGTGTGAGACTGCATATGAGTGACACTGCCCCCCAATGAGCGAGACTGCCCCTCCCAATGAGTGAGACTGGCCCTCCCAATGAGTGACACTGCTCTCTGAATGAGACTGCCCTCAAAATGAGTGAGACTGCCCAATGAGTGAGACTGCCCAATGAGTGAGACTGCCCCCCCAATGAGTGAAACTCTCCCCACAATGAGTGAGACTGACCTTCCAAATGAGTGAGACTACCCTCCCAATGAGTGACACTGCCCCTCCCAATGAGCGAGACCGCCCTCCCAATGAGCGAGACTGCCCAATGACTGAGACTGCCCTCTCAGTGAGACTGCCCTCCCAATGAGCGAGACTGCCCTCCCAATGAGCGAGATTGCCCTCCCAATGAGCGAGACTGTCCTCCCAATGAGCGAGACTGCCCCTCCCAATGAGCGAGACTGCCCCTCCCAATGAGTGAGACTGCCCCCTCAAATGAGTGAGACTGCCCACCCAATGAGTGAGACTGCCCCCCCAATGTGTGAGACTGCCCCCCCAATGAGTGAGACTGCCCCCCCAATGAGTTAGACTGCCCCTCCCAATGAGCGAGACTGCCCCTCCCAATGAGTGAGACTGCCCCCTCAAATGAGTGAGACTGCCCCCCCAATGAGTGAGACTGCCCCCCCAATGAGTGAGACTGCCTCCCAATGAGTGACACCGTCCTCCCAATGAGTGACACTGCCCCCCCAATGAGTGACACTGCCCTCCCAATGAGCTAGACTGCCCTCCCAATGAGCGAGACTGTCCTCCCAATGAGCGAGACTGCCTCCCAATGAGTGAGACTGACCTCACAATGAGCGATGCTGCCTCCCAATGAGTGAGACTGCCCTCCCAATGAGCGAGACTGCCTCCCAATGAGTGACACTGCCCTCTCAATGAGTGAAACTGCCCTCCCAATGAGCGAGACTGCCTCCCAATGAGTGACACTGCCCTCCCAATGAGTGACACTGCCCTCCCAATGAGTGACACTGCCCCCCCCCCAGTAATTGAGACTTCATATCTCTGTTAGAGTAAAACAGACACCTGCCCACATCCAACATGGCCTCCCATCTCCTCTCCGCCTGCACTGCGCATGCGCTGCCCTCCTCCTCCCCGCCCCCTCCCAACCCACTGGGGCGCTGCCGGGTGGGCGTGGCTATGCAAATCGAGACGCTTCCCCTTTTCTCTGTGCGTGCGCGCGCGCGCTCCCGGCCGGGGCGGTGAAAGGCGGAAGTGACGGGGACGCGCGGCCCCGGGACACCCCCCCTCCCCCCTGTGAGAGAGACACGGTCCCCCCCCTGTGAGAGAGACACGGAGAGCGGAGCAGCGCAGGCCCCCGGGGGGGAGAGAGCCCGGGCCGTCACCATGGCGACCAGCCTGCGGAAAGGCGGCGGGCTGATCGGGCTAGTGAAGGACGCCTTCCAGCCGCACCACCACGTGCCCGCGCAGCCCGGGGCCGTGGACCGGAAAACCGTGGAGAAGTGCTGGAAGCTGATGGACAAGGTGACGTCACAGCACCCACAGGACAGGGATCCCTACCCCCCCAGTACCTGCCCCATTACACCATACTGATACCCTAATACTATACCTGCCCCTCAACACTAACATAGCACCCCCAGGACAGCCCCCACCCAATACCTGCCCTTATACATAATACTGATACCCCAATACTATGCCTGCCCCTATACACCATACTGGTACCCCAATACTATACCTGCACCTCTACAGTCACAAAGCACCCCTATACAATACCCTAATACTGTACCTGCCCTTATACACAGTCACATCGCACCCCTATATAATATCGATACCTCAATACTATACCTGCCCCTCTACCCTGTCACATAGCACCCCTATATAATCCCCAATACTATACCTGCCCCTATACACTGTCACATAGAGCAACCCCATATAATTCTAATACCCCAATACTATACCTGCCCCATATACTGTCACATAGAGCGCCCTCAGATAATACTAATACCCCAATACTATCCCTGCCCCTATAACCAATGCAGTCACAAAGAGCGCCCTCTTATCACCGCTTGTCATGTTCCCTCCCCATGATGTGGGACGTTATATGCTTCCCCCTTAATTGACCCATCTCTGTACTGAGATTCCTGCTATCTCCCTCCCCCCCTCCAGTAAACTAATGGGCAAGATGACGGCACCCTGGAACTTACCATGTGTCCCACAATCCACACAATACAAACATGGCCCTGTAAGTAGACACAATGACATTACAGTGCACCCCTAAACTATACCCACCCCTATAACTGAACAGTGTGACACTACAGAGAAACCCTACCCCCTCTTCTTTTACTGGACATAACAGAGTGCCCCTAAACTCGCCCCTATAACTGGACACTGCCTCATTACAGAGCACCCCTATACCCGCCCTTATTACTGTACTCTGACATTACAGAGCACCCCTACACTATACCCGCCCTTATAAAACTGGACACTGACATTATAGAGCACCCCTATACTTGCTCCTATAACTGGACACTGCCTCATTACAGAGCACCCCTATACTATACCCGCCCTTATAGCTGGACACTGACATTACGGAGCACCCCTATACTAAACAACCCCTGTATCTGGACACTGTGACATTACAGAGCACCCTAATACTAATGAATGAAATAAGGGATAAAGGTAACAACACAAAGGGTCATTAGGTAAGAGGTGTGGTAGCAAAAAAAATACAGATCTTTGTTTACATCTATAAATACCCTGTAAAATAGAAATTCAGATTGAACAGGCCCTAACAAGCAGTGTGTGCTCATCATATTCTGTTCCAAATAATAACAATGTGGGCGATGAGGTGCCATATTATATAGTCCTAACTGTATCAAAATATAAGCTAGTCCTTCTGGTATGAATGATATAGTGCTTATCGGTGCCACTCGCCCGTGTGCCACCGGCGCGAGGCGCAGAAGTTGACATAATGTGAATAAGATTGATCCGTATAGCAATCCATCCTCCGGTGATGGACTTCACCTCCCAGACCCAAAATCCAATGAGTAATTGTAATCGGATTCCTGCAAACACACATTTCCGAACGGTCCTCTCCACGGCAGGGGCGGCCATCTCCCGTCCTCCAGGGCCACCAACGGGTCAGGGTTTCAGGATATCCCTGCTTCAGCACAGGTGGCTCAGTCGTTGATTGGCCAATTCCCGTCCTCAAGGGCTACCAACAGATCAGAGTTTAAGGATATCCCTGCTGCAGCACAGCTGGCTTAATCAGTGGCTCAGTCTTCGGCTGAGCCACTGATTGAGCCACCTGTGCTGAAGCGGGGATATACTTCACACCTGACCTGTTGGGTATCCCTGCTTCAGCCCAGACGGCTCATTAGGGGCTCAGTCTATGACTTGACCACCACTGCTAAAGCAGGGTTATCCTTAAACCCTGACCTGTTTGTGGCCCTGGAGGACGGCAATTGTTCGCCCCTGAGTAGTTTCCATCTCAAAGCATTGTGGCTATAAGTGTCTTCCCCGGCGGTGGTCCCTCCTGCCCACGCTAGCGGTGCTTGTAGTGTATAACGTTGGTACTCAGCCGTGGACAGGTGTTTTCGCAAGCGGCCGTTGGTACCACGGATGGGCAGAGGAGGCGTGGGCTGGCCTCCTTGTCTGACGCATCGGCGGATATGTTTCATAGTTCAGGGACACCATTATCTTTATTTAATGAGGTGTAAATGTTATTGTGGAGAGCCGTACCTCGGAGAGCTTTATCCCTGGGTAAGCGGTGTATTGTCTGCATGTGGGCAAGGATTGAAGCAGGGCTGGGGTAGTAGAGATCGGATTCTACTAGTATACTTGCCCCTATAACTCATACACAGTGACATCACAGAGCACCTGTATACCATCCCGCCTGTATAACGGGCATGCGCGCATTGGAGCACCCACGATTTCATCTTCCATTAACAAACCTCGCGGTAGAGGATCGGCAAGTCTGTATACCCAGATCCCATATAACAAGGACACCCTAAACCCTACCTTTTTAGCTCCCCTTCCCATTTTCTCTAACTGATGATCCCCCGAATACCCTGACTAAAGTACCCCAGTGGTTTCCCCCCCAGCCACACGCAGGGCCCTTCTTTGGCTTGCAGGTTCGCAAGGGTTATATTTTATCTCCATTAAAGGCTCATCAACGGCAAGGAGGCCGTCTCCGTTCCTCAAAGGTTACCAACAGGTCTGTTTGTCAGGGTAGCCCTGATCAGCACAGGGGGTCCCTCAGTGGCTGCCATTCTGATGAGCCCTTGAGGACTGGAGTTGGCCAGCCCTGGTCCTTTTATTATGATTTATGGCATGTTTACTTCCTGGTAATACTCTGCGGCCATGGTGAACGCTGGAGAGGGCGCTGGCGTTCACTCGGCTTTCCCGCCGCCTGCAGCAGCAGAGATCTGTGTCCTGCGTGCGGAGGAGACGGGGAGGCGTGTCGGAGGGGAGGGGGTGTGGCCGTGGCGTCACGGGGCTGGTTCGCCCTCATTGGCTGTGTGAAAACAGATTTTTCTGTTCCCTCCTGCATCGCGAGCGCCGGCCCCTCTGCTCCCACGCGCGTTTGCGCGCTTTATAGACGGCCTCATAGAGGCACATATATGTGATGGCGCCACGCGCGCCCTCCTGCTCCCTGTCGATATCACCATGGCCGCAGCCTTACACCGTGCTTCTCAATCTTCTTTTTAAACTGGGACCCCAGGACGTTGGGAGGGGGGGGGGGGGGGCTCCTTTCTGGGACGGGTAACTTAACCGGTTAATATCCCGGATCCCAGAGCGCCCTGGAGCTGGAAACATGGGGTGCAGTGCCGGAGAGGCCAGGGGGTGGGATTGGATGTGTAGAAGGAGCCGGTTATTTGTAACTTGTGTATGTGGGGCTATACGGTGCCCCGTTGGAAGGCCCCACCGTGGGGACTGCGCTCCCTTTGGCAGAGGGTATATAATGGAATGGCAGGTCACATATTCCATTAGGAAGACCGGGTGTAGGGTAAGGCAGAGAGAAGGGCAGTAATCGCGCACACGCATGCACACGCACACACACGCATGCACACGCGCAGTGACAATGATTGCAAAATACTTTTTGTGATGTGTAAAAAAAAAAAAAAAAAAAACACAGTTTTCCAGGAAAGTGCTGGTTTCTCTGTTTTAGGAGGTGCGGAGTATATAGCGCAGGGGCGGGCATCTTCCCGGTCCTCGAGGGCCACCAACAGCTCAGGCTTTAAGGAAATCCCTGCTCGAACATTGAGCCATGAGTGCTGAAGCAGGGATTTCCTGAAAACCTGACCTGTTGGTGGCCCGTGGGGACTGGAGTTGCCCTCCCCTGGTATAGAGATACTTGGTACCATTATGGAAGGTGTAGTATAGTAGGGCTGGTTGGTTCCCACCAGTCTGTGGATTGCTGTTCGCACAGTAGCCTCCCAGCAGCTGATGAGAATCACTCCTCGCAGGGGCTGCCACTTGTGCGTCTCTTGCTGTGACATGTGACACCAGTCCTGTCACTGCGGTGGTGACACACGGGTCCCAAGGCAAGAGGAAACCTCCAACGATCTGCAGTGGAAACAGTGACACAGAGGTGACAAAAGCTGAGGCAGGGTATGCGCGAGCACCAGGCGGGAGTGCAACCTCACTGTGACGGTGACTTGCTCCCGCAGTGCCTACTCACCCTATAATGTCACAGCCAAATACTTTAGCCAAGGGGTTCTCAACTCCAGTCCTCGACCCTCCCAACAGGTCTGGTTTACAGGATATCCCTGCTTTAGCACAGGTGGCTCAATCGGTGCTGAAGCAGAAATATAATTAAAACCTGACCTGTTGGGGTTATTGAGGACTGGTTAAGGACATCTGCTTTAACATGTTGGCTGCCAGATTCTGCAGTACATTTCACCTCTGCCCTGAGTCCGGCACACACGGGGTTAATGTGTTTTCCACACCTCCTTTGTACTGCGCTGCACGACTACTGTTACCAGAACACTGGTCCTATGAGCTTGCAATCTAAGAGGATTGGCACACACGTGCTGTGTTCCAGACTGAACTCCCCCCTCCTTTCTCTCCTGTCTTTTGTAGGTGGTCCGGCTATGCCAGAACCAGAGGCTGGCTCTAAAGAACAGCCCCCCGTATATCCTGGACCTGCTCCCCGACACCTACCAGCACCTGCGTACAATCCTGTCCCGGTACGAGGGGAAAATGGAGACGCTGGGGGAGAACGAGTACTTCCGGGTCTTCATGGAAAACCTCCTGAAGAAGACCAAGCAAACCATCAGCCTGTTCAAAGAGGGCAAGGAACGTATGTACGAGGAGAACTCCCAGCCCAGGTGAGTGTCCGGCGCCAGTCGGCCTGTGGGATACTCCCAGCGGAGGAATGGACCACTCTGCTTTAATCCATGGGCTGCTGGAAGGGACAGTGAAGCATTATGGGGTATGGCCAGCGCCGTTTCTCAAGGGCCACCAGCAGGTCAGCTGTGAAGGCTGTCCCTGCTTCAGCGCAGGTGGCTCAGCCGAAGACTAAGCCACTTATTGAGCCATCTGTGCTGAAGCAGTGATGGCCTTCGCACCTGACATGTTGGTGGCCCTTAATGACTGGTGTTGGCCAGCCCTGCATTGTATACTTATTTCTCTACAAACCTGGGATAGATCAAGATGGCTGCCTGCAGCCAGGCCGGTTCTGTTGTAACCAAGACAGAAATTCCTGTGACTGTTTCATTGTGTGTGTTTTGGTTCTGTAACATGGAATATTTTGGAAGGTCCCCGTTTCTAGGTGTGCGAGATTGCACCTTTTAGGGTGATAACATGCCGTTGTACCCCTGCTCTGTGCTGTTTAAGGCTTGTCCGGGTCTAATATTCCTTCAGCGTCTCTTACAAATCCCTTTTGGCTATTTCTGCATGGCCGTGGGTAAAGTGTCTGCCCAATGCAGTGCTCCGTGTTTCTAAAGCAATGCCAACCGCAGGGTTAATAAGGTTGGGTGCCACTGCCTTACCGAGGCAAAAGAATGGCGCCAACATTTGGGTTCCCCGAAAACCTTACTGCAGAAGCGCAAGGATCCCCATATTGGCATCTAACTATGCAGTGTTCTGACCCCGTCGCTTTGTATCCCTCGCTGTGCCCCCCCCCAATATCGTCCCAACGCGCTCTCTCTCGCTGTGTACCCCCCAATATCGTCCTGTCGCTCTGCATCTCCCGCTGTCTCCCCCCCCCCCCCCCCCCTCCAAATCAAATATCGTCCCGTCGCTCTGGGTCTCTTGCTGTCCCCTTATATTGTGTGTGTGTGTGTGTGTGTGTGTGTGCAGCGACTTGCAGAAAAATAGGACGTTTGTTGAATAGAAAAGCAGCAGAAGTGCAGAGAAGAGGAAGTGGCTGTAACCGCAGAGTTGCAGTAACCCCAGTGCCCGGGAAGTGAGGGGGAGGGTCTTGGTCGCAGTGTCCCTGGAAGTTGCGAAACGCGTGGGAAGGGTGTTTTTGCTTATTCGGTGCCACTTTGTTTGGCTGTAAAGCTTTAGATCACAGTCAGGCCTGGGTTAGGGAAGTACAGAGCCAGCTGCCCCTTCTGAGGAACGGATATACCCTCCTTGTGAGCAGACAACATAACCCCCACCTACGCCCTGCACTGGGACAGACCCAATAGCTCCCTTCTCTGTGGCACCCTACAGTGGGACAGACCCCATAGCTCACTACTCCGAGGCTCGCTGCGATCTACTCCATAGCTCCCTTCTCCGTGGCGCCCTGCGCTGGGACAGACCCCATAGCTCCCTTCTCCGTGGCGCCCTGCGCTGGGACAGACCCCATAGCTCCCTTCTCCGTGGCGCCCTGCGCTGGGACAGACCCCATAGCTCCCTTCTCTGAGGCGCCTTGTGATCTACTCCATAGCTCCCTTCTCCGTGGCGCCCTGCGCTGGGACAGACCCCATAGCTCCCGTCTCCGTGGCCCCCTGCGCTGGGACAGACCCCATAGCTCCCGTTCTCCGTGGCCCCCTCCGCTGGGACAGACCCCATAGCTCCTATCTCCGTGCCCCCTGCGCAGGACAGACCCCATAGCTCCTATCTCCGTGGCCCCCTGCGCTGGACAGACCCCATAGCTCCCGTCTCCGTGGCCCCCTGCGCTGGGACAGACCCCATAGCTCCTATCTCCGTGGCTCCCTGCGCTGGAACAGACCCCATAGCTCCTATCTCCGTGGCGCCCTGCGCTGGGACAGACCCCATAGCTCCCTTCTCTGAGGCGCCCTGCGCTGGGACAGACCCATAGCTCCTATCTCCGTGGCACCCTGCCCTGGGACAGACCCCATAGCTCCTATCTCCATGGCCCACTGCGCTGGGACAGACCCCATAGCTCCCGTCTCCGTGGCCCCCTGCGCTGGGACAGACCCCATAGCTCCTATCTCCTTGGTGCCCTGCGCTGGGACAGACCCCATTGCTCCCTTCTCTGAGGCGCCCTGCGCTGGGACAGACCCCATAGCTCCCTTCTCCGTGGCGCCCTGCCCTGGGACAGACCCCATAGCTCCTATCTCCGTGGCGCCCTGCCCTGGGACAGACCCCATAGCTCCTATCTCCGTGGCCCACTGCGCTGGGACAGACCCCATAGCTCCTATCTCCGTGGCGCCCTGCCCTGGGACAGACCCCATAGCTCCTATCTCCGTGGCGCCTTGTGCTGAGACGAACCCCCATAGCCTGAGGAAAGGTTAATCTGTGGACTCAGTGTAAACACTTAAAATATATATATTTTTGTAATATTCTGATTCTCTCGCTTGGTATATAGGGGCGTATAGGTGTGTGTAGATAGGTATGTTATGAGGTGCAGGGGGGGGAGAGTGATGTGAGGTACAGGGTGGGGGGAGAGTGATGTGAGGTGCAGGGGCGGGGAGAGTGATGTGAGGTGCAGGGGGGGGAGAGTGATGTGAGGTGCAGGGGGGGGAGAGTGATGTGAGGTGCGGGGGGGGGTGATGTGAGGTGCAGGGGGGAGGAGAGTGATGTGAGGTGCAGGGGGGGAAGAGTGATGTGAGGTGCAGGGGGAGGGAGAGTGATGTGAGGTGGAGGGAGAGTGATGTGAGGTGCAGGGGGAGGGAGAGTGATGTGAGGTGGGGGGGAGGGAGAGTGATGTGAGGTGGGGGGGGGGAAGAGTGATGTGAGGTGCAGGGGGGGGGAGAGTGATGTGAGGTGCAGGGGGGAGGGAGAGTGATGTGAGGTGCAGGGGGAGGGAGAGTGATGTGAGGTGGGGGGGGGAGGGAGAGAGTGATGTGAGGTGTGGGGGGGGGAAGAGTGATGTGAGTGCAGGGGGGGGGAAAGAGTGATGTGAGGTGCAGGGGGGGGGGAAGAGTGATGTGAGGTGCAGGGGGGGGGGAAGAGTGATGTGAGGTGCAGGGGGGGGGGAAGAGTGATGTGAGGTGCAGGGGGGGGGGGGGGAAGAGTGATGTGAGGTGCAGGGGGAGGAAGAGTGATGTGAGGTGCAGGGGGGAAGAGTGATGTGAGGTGCAGGGGGGGGGAAGAGTGATGTGAGGTGCAGGGGGGGGGAAAGAGTGATGTGAGGTGCAGGGGGGGAAGTGTGATGTGAGGTGCAGGGGGGGAAGTGTGATGTGAGGTTGCAGGGGGGGGGGGGGAAGAGTGATGTGAGATGCAGGGGGGGGAAGAGTGATGTGAGATGCAGGGGGGGAAGAGTGATGTGAAGTGCAGGGGGGGGAAGAGTGATGTGAAGTGCAGGGGGGGAAAGTGATGTGAGGTGCAGGGGGGGGGGAAAGAGTGATGTGAGGTGCAGGGGGGGGGGAAGAGTGATGTGAGGTGCAGGGGGGGGGGGGGAAGAGTGATGTGAGGTGCAGGGGGGGGGAGAGTGATGTGAGGTGCAGGGGGGGGGGAGTGATGTGAGGTGCAGGGGGGGGGAAAGAGTGATGTGAGGTGCAGGGGGGGGGGAAGAGTGATGTGAGGTGCAGGGGGGGGGGAAGAGTGATGTGAGGTGCAGGGGGGGGGAGAAGAGTGATGTGAGGTGCGGGGGGGGGAAGAGTGATGTGAGGTGCAGGGGGGGGGAGAGTGATGTGAGGTGCAGGGGGGGAGCGTGATGTGAGGTGCAGGGGGGGGGGGGGGAAGAGTGATGTGAGGTGCAGGGGGGGGGAAGAGTGATGTGAGGTGCAGGGGGGGGGAAGAGTGATGTGAGGTGCAGGGGGGGAAGTGTGATGTGAGGTGCAGGGGGGGGGAAGAGTGATGTGAGATGCAGGGGGGGGAAGAGTGATGTGAAGTGCAGGGGGGGAGAGTGATGTGAGGTGCAGGGAGGGGGGGGAAGAGTGATGTGAGGTGCAGGGGGGGGAGAGTGATGTGAGGTGCAGGGGGGGGAGAGTGATGTGAGGTGCAGGGGGGGGGGAGAGTGATGTGAGGTGCAGGGGGGGGAGAGTGATGTGAGGTGCAGGGGGGGGGAGAGTGATGTGAGGTGCAGGGGGGGGGGAGAGTGATGTGAGGTGCACGGGGGGAGAAGGATGTGAGGTGCAGGGTGGTGGGATGTGTGTGGTGTGCAGGGGGGTATTGTGTGTTTGATGTGGAGGGGGGAATATTATGTGTGTGGGTGAGGGGGAGAGATGGGGAGTATCGCAAAGGTTGATAGTGAGGGGTTCTGGGGGAGATATGAGGATCATCATCCCCCCCATCATCATCAGTGCTGCCCAAATTTTTTTTCCTTGGAGCAGTTCGGCCCTTCTCGCTTTACGAGTGCAGGCCTGGTGTATACCTTTTAGGTTCAGACCCTTATCATCCAGTTTTCCTGTGACTCACTTAGGGTTAGTTGGTCTGAGTCCTGTGCCTCACAGCCTACCTTCATTCTGTTGGGACATTCAGTGATAGCTGGTCACTGTGTCTCCCAGGGACATTGTTGCAGGGTTTAGGGAAGTACCAGGTGACTACGGTCTACCTGGGAACGGGCCTGTAGAAGGGGTTCCTATACCCCGAAACGTGACGTTTCCCCGCTTGCCCTGGACTTTTTACTCCCCGTGTTTTCCCTTTTCTTCCCCTCTCCCCTCTCCCCTCTCCCTTCTCCCCTTCCCTGTCCTTGCCCTGGCACATAGTGCTTTCTTTTTTGGTCCTTGTTTGACCATTTTTTGCATCATTCGTGTACCATTAAATACTTACTTTTGGCTGATCCATTTACTATCTGTTCTTTCCGTTTGAGTGCTGGGAACATTTGTGGTTTATTGATTATTTGGGAGGAATCGGGGTCCTCCTTGTTCCCGTTTTGTACCTATTATTTCACTTTATACAGAGTTTTGTGTGCTGTCTAATACTGTTTGTTATGATCCACACAATGTTCTGTGTATAAGGCTCTTTTATGTGTCTGTCCAGCGTTCCTATAAAAGGGCTCTCCTAATGTGGAAACGGGAACTCGCCCTTTAAAGTAACATTTTCTTGGGCCCTGCTCAATATAAACCTTATCTAGCCATTATTGCTCTATCCCTTTATCTGTTTGGCTAATGTGGACAGAGAACAGAAAAACCGTGTAAAAGCTCCAGGTGGTCTGGCAAATAATGCTTTTAGAGCATGATGATTAATGTAATAAAAGGAGCTGACACCGGATGATGGGGAATGAAGGGTTAAGCAGTAACAGTATGATTGCGGATGACTGGGGTTAACAAGAGGGGAACACAACAGGGACAGAATGATGTGATATGCAATCACGTAGTCCCCATAGCCCCGGCTAAGCCCGGTGTGGAGTAGCTTCCACTCACGATTAGACACCGTCTTGATCCCCCTCCTTCCAGCTGCTTCCCTGACGCTGCCAAAAGCGTCTCCCGTTTGGCCTTCGGTGGTGTATCAGATCCTCTCAGACGACAGCAGAACAGGGTAAGGATCAGATGAACAACCAACCGCTTCAGGAAAAAAGGTAAGGCTGGTGAGCGCCTTACCTTTCTCCTGGAGCGGTTGTTCATGTGATCCATACCCTGTTCTGATGGCTAATGTGGACAGCCTAATTTACATGTTGCATCCTCCCACCGGTTCTGGAGATATTTGTAGGGATTATTTTGTGTGCCGGTTTTCTGCAAATATTGACCATTTTTATACAGACGTCTCCACACGTGGCCCCTGTGGTCACTAAGAGAAAGCCACGATGTAATCTCCCCACAAAGCCACATCCCGGACTCCGGGCCCTTATAGCCCAAGCGGACCCCTGGGCTCAACTCTAATGACTGATTAAAACCAAACAACCAAAGGGGGAATAGTCTCGCTCAGCCGCGTCTCCGGGCGTGCGCCTGTGGCTCCCGCGTCTCCAGCCGCGCACCTGTGGCTCCGCGTCTCCGGCCGCGCACTTGTGGCCCCCGCGTGGTAGTAAAAGATAGTTTTAACCATAGAAACAATTTGGTTGCTATGAAGGCATTAACAGTAATTGTGGCGTTGGTCACGTTACCGCATGACACGTGCCACGGCCATTACTTTATTCTGGCCCCAGGAAGGACTGACCCCGTACATTCATTCACGGATATACTTCTGCTGGAATGCTGTTGCATGTATCGACTACTTTTTCAGGCCAAAACATACGTAACATTTATGTTCGAAGCTGGTAAGTCATCATAAAGTGCAAAGGGTGGGTGCAGTGATAAACAGCACACAATAGTGCAAACAGTGTAATGATAATAATAAAAAGCCTTAAAGTTAAAGTGCAAATAAAGTGAATGATGTATATAATAGTGATAAAGTGAAATATATAAAACAATGCTGCTCAAAACCCTTTAGGATGGTGGATGGTCTGCAGACTCCACTTCAGTCAATTGAATGTCTCAAGGTATAGGGGAGCGCAGGTTTCAATCGAAACCACGTGAGTCTCCACTTGACAGAGTTTCTGCAAACATACTTGACATTTTGTGAACTTTATTTGCACTCTGTTGTATTTGTTTTTTATTACATATTGACACCTGCGCTCCCCTATACCTTGAGACAAGTCATCACAAAAGCAGGTTGTCCCATGTTAATGCAAAGTCTCCCTTGGCAGAGGAGCTTACAATCTGTGGTTTTCAGGCCTCTTGCTGTCTGGCTGAGGTCTGTGTAGTGTAAAAAAGTGTGTGTAACCGGGCGCCCCTTAATTAATCAAACAAAGTGCTAGTGCATCAATCTTATGTATAAAATATAATATATAAATAAACTCTAAATATTAGTGACCAGTATTTATATAGTGAACCCAGTGAACAGTTAATTAGTGATCATATAAAATTATTTCCACCATCGAATGTGAAATAAAGAATTAATTGTAAAGCAGCTCAGACAAAACCCTTCAATAGTCTGTTCTGGAGTGTATATCTTGATTGTATTTTCCACAGCAAGGGGAGCGCAGGACGTTCACAGCATGGTCATGAAAAGACAAAACATAGTGTGACCTGTGTATATGTATCTGGAATATGTAGGGCTGTAAGGTAGCAGCACTCACACTTTTCCCCCCGAAATCAAACACTACAGAGACTCTTTCTCTCTCTGAAACGACCAACCTCCAGTTTTAGTTTCCAGTACGTTGCTATGTCCGTGGGGTAATATCTACTTCCGTGTCATGCAAAAAGGAGGAAGACTAACATGGTGCAGTATGTCTAAAAAGTATATTTTCAGAGCGAAATTCAAATGCACTCACATTTTAAAATATAATACAGGGAATTGTACGAAATCCTGATCCTACAGTCTCCGGCGCATGTGTGCGTTCACGTCCGACACTTCCGGTGTGCACTGCGGTAAGGGCGGATGTGACGTCACGCTTGGTCTCCGGTCGCCAGGATCTCTCAGCGGGACGCGGGCTCAGATTCAACGCGTTTCGTCAATCGACTTCGTCAGGAATCTTAATCACCATTAACCCCCTTTGATTTATATAGCGTCAGCTTCTCATAAATGGTGTCAAACACCTGATACCAATGTAATAAAGTATGCTGACTTTAATCAGCTCTCTGCGGTGTTATTCACATAGCTCAACATTATTGGCTCCTTGCTACCTCTGCATTATATCTTTATACTATATTAGTGAAAGCACTGTATGTTTGCCTGCCTGCCTGGATGTCCGGTGTCCCTAGGGGAAATCTCATTGGTCCCTTGGCCCGCCCGCCCCCGCACACCTCTCATTGGCTTGAGGCGGAGTGACGGGCCAAAGGACACACACACACAGGGACACACACACACAGGACACACACACACAGGGACACACACACACAGGGACACACACACACAGGGACACACACACACAGGGACACACACACACAGGGACACACACACACAGGGACACACACACACAGGGACACACACACACAGGGACACACACACACAGGGACACACACACACAGGGACACACACACACACACAGGGACACACACACACAGGGACACACACACACACACAGGGACACACACACACACACAGGGACACACACACACACACAGGGACACACACACACACACACACAGGGACATACACACACACACAGGGACACACACACACACACAGGGACACACACACACACACAGGGACACACACACACACACAGGGACACACACACACACACAGGGACACACACACACAGTGACAGACACACACACACACACAGTGACAGACACACACACACACACAGTGACAGACACACACACACACACAGTGACAGACACACACACACACACACAGTGACAGACACACACACACACACAGTGACAGACACACACACACACACAGTGACAGACACACACACACACACACAGTGACAGACACACACACACACAGTGACAGACACACACACAGTGACAGACACACACACAGTGACAGACACACAGACAGTGACAGACACACAGACAGTGACAGACACACAGACAGTGACAGACACACAGACAGTGACAGACACACAGACAGTGACAGACACACAGACAGTGACAGACACACAGACAGTGACAGACACACAGACAGTGACAGACACACAGACAGTGACAGACACACAGACAGTGACAGACACACAGACAGTGACAGACACACAGACAGTGACAGACACACAGACAGTGACAGACACACAGACAGTGACAGACACACAGACAGTGACAGACACACAGACAGTGACAGACACACAGACAGTGACAGACACACAGACAGTGACAGACACACAGACAGTGACAGACACACAGACAGTGACAGACACACAGACAGTGACAGACACACAGACAGTGACAGACACACAGACAGTGACAGACACACAGACAGTGACAGACACACAGACAGTGACAGACACACAGACAGTGACAGACACACAGACAGTGACAGACACACAGACAGTGACAGACACACAGACAGTGACAGACACACAGACAGTGACAGACACACAGACAGTGACAGACACACAGACAGTGACAGACACACAGACAGTGACAGACACACAGACAGTGACAGACACACAGACAGTGACAGACACACAGACAGTGACAGACACACAGACAGTGACAGACACACAGACAGTGACAGACACACAGACAGTGACAGACACACAGACAGTGACAGACACACAGACAGTGACAGACACACAGACAGTGACAGACACACAGACAGTGACAGACACACAGACAGTGACAGACACACAGACAGTGACAGACACACAGACAGTGACAGACACACAGACAGTGACAGACACACAGACAGTGACAGACACACAGACAGTGACAGACACACAGACAGTGACAGACACACAGACAGTGACAGACACACAGACAGTGACAGACACACAGACAGTGACAGACACACACACACACACACACACACACACACACACACACACACACACACACACACACACACACACACACACACACACACACACACACACACACACACACACACACACACACACACACACACACTGTTACATACATTAGCGGGGCTCACAGTTAGCAGCACCCGCGCGCACCTCCTCCTCTCCCCGTGTCTCCCGCGCTTTCACCCCGACCCCCCCCTCCCCCGGCGCCGCTACAGTCAGCGGGACACACACACACTATTATTACCCCTTCAGCGCCCCCCCCCCCCCCCCCCCCCACCCAGTGTCAGCGGCCGTGCGAGACCCCCCCTCTATATCTCCCACCTCTCCCCCCCCCACACATATACATGCCCCCCCTCCCCGGCGCTACAACTCACCCCTCCCCGGCGGGGGAATAGCCAGTGGCCAGGCAGGCTGCCTCGCGGCGCCGAGTGCCCAAGATGGTGGCGCCCGGGACACAGCGGGGGAGCGGCCACAACACGCTGCCTCCCGCCTCAGATCCACGTGGGACCTGCCGGACGGGTGAGTGAGCGGCCTTCACCTCCCCTCCACCCCCCCCTTCACCTCCCCTCCACCTCCCCTCCACCCCCCCTTCACCTCCCCTCCCCTCCCCTCCAGTGTCAGTGTCTCCCCGATACCCCCCCCCCCCCCCCGGCGCCGCTACAGTCAGCGGGGGAGCGAGCGAGCGCCCGGGACACAGCGGGAGAGCGGCCACAACACGCTGTCTCCCGCCTCAGATCCACGTGGGACCTGCCAGACGGGTGAGTGAGCAGCCTTCACCTCCCCTCACCCACCCCTCACCCCCCATCACCTCCCCTCACCCCCTTTCACCTCCCCTCACTCCACTTCTCCCTTCCACCCCCCTTCACCTCCCCATTTACCTCCCCCCCCTCCACCCCCCCCTTCACCACCTCCCCTCCACCCCCCCCATCACCTACCCTCCACCCCCCCTTCACCTCCCTTCCACCCCCCCCCCCCCCCTTCACCTCCCTTCCACCCCCCCCTTCACCTCCCTTATACCCCCCCCTTCACCCCCCCTTCACCTCCCCCCCTCCACCCCCCCTTCACCTCCCCCCCTCCACCCCTCCACCCCCCCTTCCCACCGCCTCCCCCCCTTCCCACCGCCTCCCCCCCCTTCCCACCGCCTCCCCTCCACCTTCCCACCTCCCCCCCCCCTTCCCACCGCCTCCCCCCCTTCCCCCCCTTCCCCCCCTTCCCACCGCCTCCCCCCCCCTTCCCACCGCCTCCCCCCCCCCTTCCCACCGCCTCCCCCCCTTCCCACCGCCTCCCCCCCCCTTCCCACCGCCTCCCCTCCACCTTCCCACCTCCCCCCACCTTCCCACCTCCCCCCACCTTCCCCCCTCCCCCCCCCTTCCCCCCTCCTCTAACCCTTCCCCCCCCCTCCTCTAACCCTTCCCCCCCTCCTCTAACCCTTCCCCCCCTCCTCTAACCCTTCCCCCCCTCCTCTAACCCTTCCCCCCCCCCTCCTCTAACCCTTCCCCCCCCCTCCTCTAACCCTTCCCCCCCCCTCCTCTAACCCTTCCCCCCCCCTCCTCTAACCCTTCCCCCCTCCTCCACCCCTTGCCCCCCTCCTCCACCCCTTGCCCCCCTCCTCCCCTTCCCGCCGCCCTTCGCCTTCATGCCCGCTTGCCGCCTCCCCACCCCCGCCTCTGCCTTTCACCCGCCCTTACTCCGGCCGCCTCTGCCTTTCACCCACCGCCTCACAGCCGCTGCACGCACTCAACAGACACCCGCCACACTCGACACATACCTGCCGCCACACACACCTGCTGCCTCCCGCCCCTACACACCGACATCACTGACCCACCGCCTCACACCCTAGCAGGACCCCCTACTCACAGACAGCACTCACAACCCACGCGCCAGCCGCCGCCTCACACCCTTGCAGGACCCCCACTCACAGACAGCACTCACAACCCACGCGCCACCTCACACCCTAGCAGGACCCCCACTCACAGACAGCACTCACAAGCCACGCACCACCCGCCGCCTCACACCCTAGCAGGACACACGACTCAGATTTTTACATCACTTATGGCACCAAAATATACATTGTACTGTGGTGTGGTTACAATAAACCATTTTTATACAACATCGTATTACATTTTCTTCCATCTTTCTTTTCAATATTATTATCCAACCTTTACAACAAACAGTCACCTATTGTTCCACGATTTATAAATAATACTACCTATTACGCATTTACAGCCCGGGCAACGCCGGGTCTCTCAGCTAGTGTTAAATAAATACAAAAAACGTTTGAATACACTTAGAACAATTAAAAAAAAAAATCTTTAAATCACCACTCGCATACATAGTGGTAACCCAAACATATATAATATTAATGAAACATAGTATAAAATCTTTAATAATACTAAAAGCAGTATGAATATCTACTAATGAAAAAAACTCCTATAATAAAATATCTAACACAAATAAGTAAATAAATTCAATAAAACACAGCAAATATTAACCTAAAAAAGGTGAAAGACAAAATGAGTAAATACATTCTTAAGCATAAACCTCTGGAGGGAATCTACATATTCCCTCATATATCATACTAGGATCTTCTAATATTGGGGAAATATTAAACAAATGCCCCAATGTCTATGCTGACATTCATACCCGATGGGACTAATGTCCCTAATTTGAATATCCAATAGGTCTCCCGTTGCGCTAAACGTTGGGTCCTGTCCCCCCCCCCCCCCCCTTCCAATGGGCAGGAACATGTTCAATACGCTTGTATGTTAATGACCTTGGGTCCGAATTATGATGTGGACTATAATGTTTAGATACTTGGTGTTTACACACTTTTCCTTATATTACCCAGATGTTCTAAAATTCTTACCCATAAGGGTCTAGTGGTACGCCCTACATATTGGAGGCCACAAGGGCACTCCAATATGTATACCACAAAGGTGGTTTTACAGTTAATATAATTCTTAATAGAAAAAATCTCATTAGTTACATTAGATTTAAAGTTTATTTTCTCTACACTTTTCTGAACGCATGCAAAGCAACCATAAAATCCATTTGGTTTATTTAGCCAGGTGAAATCATGTTTACTCCTCTCTGTTCTCATCATTGTAGGAGCTAGTTTTCCCTTCAAATTAGGAGCCTTACTAAATATAACGCTAGGTCTCTCTGGTAGATGTTCTCTTAGTAGTTCATCATTTTTTAGAATATGCCAGTGTTTGGTCACAATTTTCTTAATTTCCATTGCCTCCTTATTGTATTCGGTTATAAAGGACATACCGAATCCATTCTGCTTTACTTTTTTCTCTTTATTCGTGGGTTTCACTATCATTCCTAGATATCAAATCTATTTTCTCTATTGCCTTATTTATAACGACATTTTTATAATTTCTTTCTTTAAACTTCTCAAGAAGGATGGCTGACTGTTCTTTATAGATATTATCTTCAGTGCAGTTCTGCTTGATTCTCCGCAGTTGTCCATACGGGATATTTTCCAACCAATTTTTGTCATGGCAGCTAGATTCTAGAATGAAATTATTCGCATCCACTTTTTTAAAATGGGTTTTGGTTTTTAAGTTATTATTTTCTGTATATATATATATTACTAAATCTAAGGCTAAGGCCCCGCTGCCTCAGACCACGCGCCCGCACTGCAGACAGGGACCATTTTTGCGAGGGGGGGGGCGGGGGGAGCGTGGCCAAAATGGGTGGGGGGGTGCGGCCATGACGTGGGGGGCGCGGCCATGACGTGAGGGGACGGGACCGCCCCTCAGCCGTTTAGCCCCTCAGCCATGTATTGTCTAAGTTGTTTGATGTTGCATTTATTTAATGAATGTACATGTTGTATACAACCACTCCATAATAGCTCAACTGTTTAGCCCCTCAACGCCTCAGCCGCTCACACACGTGTGTGGCACTCGCGCACTCAGGCACACACTTACACACACATACACACACACACACACAGACATGCACTCACGCTGCTTTCCTCCCCGCTCCCCGAAGCCTCCCCTCCTCATTGGCTCACAGCCACACCATGTGACGCGTCGACGCTTGGGATTACAATTATCTTGACGCATCACAGCGTGTAGTGAGCTGTGCAGTGAGGGGGGACTGGGACCGGCTCGGGAGGATTCCCCTGCTGGTGGGGAACGCTCGTGCGGCGCCCGCGCCGCCGGGCGCAGCGGGTCCCATCCCTAAGAATACCACCTCTCTCTTACTGCTGCTAGAAACAAACTTCAGATTTAAATCATTCGTGTTTATAAATGTCAGGAAGGTATCAAATGATTCTTGATCTCCCTGCCATATGAAGATGACGTCATCTATGAAACGGCGCCAGAGGACTAGGCTTGCCCCGAGCTCGGGATTGGACCAGACAAAATTGTCTGCCCAATATCCCATAAAGATGTTTGCATAGCTCGGAGCAAACCTAGTCCCCATCGCCGTTCCACAGTATTGTAAATAGAATCTTTCATTAAACCAAAAGTAATTTTTACCTAGTATAAATTTAATAGATTCTAGAATGAATTCAATTTGATCCTCAACTAACTCTTTATCAGCTCTTAAGAAGGCCTCTATGGCATCACAGCCATTATTTATGTGAAATAGAAGTATATAAGGAAGTGACATCTGATGTCCCCAATATATAATTATCTTGCCACTCTACAGTATTTAATATTTGAATAATATCTGCTGTATCACGAATATGAGATTTTAGCGACCCAACGTATTTTTGTAGAAAACAATCAATGTATTCTGAGAGGTTTGTGGACAGGTAGTCTATACCGAATATAATCGGCCTTGTGTGATATTTTTATGCAATTTTGGGAGAAAATAAAACAAGAGTATTTTAGGCTTCTCTGTCAGTAAATATTTATACTCATAATCATTTAATAGGTTTAATGCTTTACCCCTGTTTAATAACAACTGCAAATCTTGTAAAAATTCCCCTGTGAGATTGGCATCCAATACCGTATATGTATTTTCATCTCCTAACAATCTATTAGCTTCCTGAATGTAATAGCTTTCATCTAAAATCACACCTCCCCCCCCCCTTATCGGCTGGTTTTATTATTATATCCTCCCTGTTTTTTAATTCCTCCAATGCCTCTCTCTCTTTTTTTATTTAAGTTATTCCTAAAATTAGTGGTAGAATCATCCTGTACCAGTTTGTCAAAATCTTTAATTACCATCTGGTGAAATACATTCAAAAATTCTCCTCTCTCATGACTTGGGTAGAAAGTTGATCTAGGTTTCAATTTAGTGTGTACAATATCTTTCTCCTTCTTTGCAATGGGTAAATTGGAATTAGAATTCTCTATACTTCTTTTTTCAGACGCTAAATTTAAAAAATGTCGTTTCACTGTCATCTTCCTTAAAAACTTGTGTGCATCTATGAATAATTTGAAACTATTAGGCCCAATGGTCGGTGCAAACGTGAGTGTCCCTTGCTTATAACTTTATTTTGAAACTCAGATAATACTACTTTGCTTAAATTAAAAATGTTTTTTGCTAAAGGTTTCTTTACTGTTTTCTTCCTTCTCCCTCGTTTCCCTCTTTTCTCTTTCTTTTTGGGTCTTTGGGGGAATCCATCCCTTTGAGGAGGGAGAACCTGTTTCTCGTTTCCCACGAATTGGAATGCTCCCTTGCCCCTAAAAAATGGTTGCTGTCTTTATCATAAGTGTTCCTACTGTGATGACGTTCGTTATCTGTATGATGAGATATTTCTCTCTTCTCCTGAGGATAACTTTTCATGAACCTTTCATCTCTTGAATAATGTGCTATATCGTCCTCCCTTTCATTCTGATTGGATTCCCTTAACTCTCTTTTTTCCTGAGGATGACTCTTCAAAAGTCTCATCTCTTGAATAATGTATTTTTTCTCCCTCTCTTTCAATCTGCGTGTGCTCTCTTGTTTTGTTCACATAGGGGCGTAATCCTTCATTCTCTATAGGGTTAGATCTCTGATTAGTAGTTTCCAAATGATTATCTGTTTGGGAGGAATCTCTACGATTTTCATATGATTTAGAGGAATCTCTCTCTATTAGTATTTTTAGTATAATTTTTCTTCATATTGTGTTCAGATTGTCTATTCACATGCCAATTTCTCTGGTTACCCCTAAGGTAATCTTCCTCATCACGTTTAAATTTTCTTTGTTTATTAGTAATAATCTTGTCACCTTTTTTAGGTTAATATTTGCTGTGTTTTATTGAATTTATTTACTTATTTGTGTTAGATATTTTATTATAGGAGTTTTTTTCATTAGTAGATATTCATACTGCTTTTAGTATTATTAAAGATTTTATACTATGTTTCATTAATATTATATATGTTTGGGTTACCACTATGTATGCGAGTGGTGATTTAAATATTTTTTTAAAAAAATGTTCTAAGTGTATTCAAACGTTTTTTGTATTTATTTAACATATAATGCAGAGGTAGCAAGGAGCCAATAATGTTGAGCTATGTGAATAACACCGCAGACAGCTGATTAAAGTCAGCATACTTTATTACATTGGTATCAGGTGTTTGACATCATTTATGAGAAGCTGACCCTATATAAATCAAAGGGGGTTAATGGTGATTAAGATTCCTGACGAAGTCGATTGACGAAACGCGTTGAATCTGAGCCCGCGTCCCGCTGAGAGATCCTGGCGACCGGAGACCAAGCGTGACGTCACATCCGCCCTTACCGCAGTGCACACCGGAAGTGTCCAACGTGAACGCACACACGCGCCGGAGACTGTAGGATCAGGATTTCGTACAATTCCCTGTATTATATTTTAAAATGTGAGTACATTCGAATTTTGCCATTTCACTCTGAAAATATACTTTTTAGACATACTGCACCATGTTAGTCTTCCTCCTTTTTGCATGACACGGAAGGAGATATTATCCCCACGGACATAGCAACGTACTGGAAACTAAAACTGAAGGTTGCTCGTTTCAGAGAGAGAAAGAGTCTCTGTAGTGTTTGATTTCGGGGGAAAAAGTGTGAGTGCTGCTACCTTACAGCCCTACATATTCCAGATACATATACACAGGTCACACTATGTTATGTCTTTTCGTCTATGTAGTGTGTCCCTTCCCACTGCAGGGTGACAGAAGGGAGTTATGGGGCAGGGAGGCTGTCCCTCCCGCTGCAGGGTGACAGAAGGGAGTTATGGGGCAGGGAGGCTGTCCCTCCCGCTGCAGGGTGACAGAAGGGAGTTATGGGGCAGGGATGCTGTCCCTTCCCACCGCAGTGACTGTGACACAGATGGGAGCGATGTTGAGACTTCCTCCCAGCGCAGGGTTTTGCTATTGTGTTCCCTGGGGGGGGCGCCTTTACTTGTGACCGGTAACCTCTGTCCTGTAATTAACAGGCCGCGTCAGCGGAGACTCCTTCCTCCTCCCGGCTGCATCCCGTGCTGTCACCTGCTGCTGTAATGCTGAATCACTGGTGCTATATGTGCACAAACGCCAACAATGAAGCCGGGATATACATGCGCAGCGTAACGAGACTGCCGCAGCGCTTCCAAAGGGGCAGTGATCAGGCAGAGACGGAGAGCAAAATGTGTTCTTTTATCATCATAACCCGGATTGTAAAATGAAATAGATTAGGGCAGAGCAGAACTTGGACACATTAACCTGATTAATGAAAAGCAGAAGGATTCAGCTAACAAGGCCTCAGGCCAGGATTAAATAGAATATTTTTGAAGAGACTACATCACTTTTTAAAGTGACATTTACATTTATTTGCATAAAAATTAAGCTGATTCAGTTTTCTTTGGGTCAATGTAATTCTCGCTCCCCATTTACCTCTGTGTTATGGAGAAAAAAGTCTGGATCACATACATACTGCATTGTCAGATGAGATTAGGTAAAGGTTGTAAAACCCCTCCCAAGTGTGGTTATTCTGCAGACATTAGGGCCCAGAAGGCTCCTCATAGGTTGATAGGAATAAAGTCTTGGTGAAGCTTTGGCACAGTTTTGGTATTGCATTAATTACAGGATGGAAGCAGGGGGTCTCCGGAGCTGAACTGTTATTAGCTGTGGGGGACCCCCCTGCTTCCCGAGATACCGCCATAGGGGGCGCCGGTATTTCTGGCGTTTAAATGTCCCGCTCACACGGGCCAATAGGAAGCCGCAAGGGAGGTCTTCACGCGGGACTTTTAAACATCGCCATAACGTTAGGCACACAATTCACCCTGGCTGCAGAGATACTATGGAGGGAAGTCTTTTGGGAATCGGGGATTGAGCTGAAATTAATGGGGTTCAGCTCCGGGGACCCCCTGCTTCAATTCTGCAATCAATGATTAAAAAATAAAAATCTGGTTTAAAAAACAAAAAAACAAACACCATTAAAGAATTCTGCCAAATCCACGTTTGGACATCTGTGATTCCGTGTCCGATGAGCGCGCTGTGCCACGGTGCTGTCCCACGGCGCTGCCGGATGGCGCTGGAGCAGCGGTTGAATTTAGGTGATTTGACACCATTGCCAAATAAATCAAACGAGTGCACTTTTTAAAATAAAATATTTTAAACTGCCCGTCTCCATAATATTATTATCATTATTATCAACAACCCCTGGGGGATCTCGCACCGTCCCAGTGCGATGAGCAGCCGGCAGCTGCCAGCGACCTCCAGTCACTCTCGTCGAGGTCTGGGACAAAGGTGGGTTATTGGGGGTAATTCGTCTTATTCTGTATCTGCAGACGTGGCCAATGGGGTCTGTTTCAAATGCAATTTCCCATTGAGTGCGTGATAGAATAAGCCGCCGCAGCCCCCCCCCCCCTTTCCGAGGGGGGCTCAACGCCTGTCCTCAAACCCCTTCAACAGGTCTCGTTTTCAGAATCTCTGCCTCAGCACAGGTGCCTCAACTAAGCCACTGATTCAGCCACCTGTGCTGAAACAGGAATTTATTGAGCCACCTGTGCGGAAGCAGGGATATCCTGAAAACCTGACCTGTTGGAGGGGGTGGGGGGTGCCTGAAGATGGGAGTTGAGCCCCCCCACCCCTGGATTAAATGAGGGTGGGCCGAGCTTTCCAAACCACACGGGTCTCCTCACAGTGTACAGATTAAGAACGAGAGGAACGTGCGCACGTCAGCGTCCCGGGAGAAGGAAGAAACGGACCATGGGAACTCCAACCTCACACAGGGCAGTGCAGGGGTGAATGCTGGTTTCATGCGTGTGCTGTGTATCAGAAGTGGGAACTTGCAGAGAAACCTCCGAGCTGCTCACATGACCCAAGCGCTTGCGGCGCAGTTAACCCCTGACGGACCAGAGCGGTGGCGGTGTATAGAATGCCTGCTGATCACTCTGACCCCCGAGAGGTTACAGCATTATCCTCCCTCCTGGTGCGGGCAGGCCACGGTGTCACCGGCCCAAACAATCCGTGGTTAATAGAACGGGCAAACATTGGCAACCGTGATCATGTAACATGAAATATCCATGAGATGAACATATATGTGCGTGCGTGGCTGCTCGGACGTTGTGTGATCATGTAACATTAAATAGCACATCACACCATTATAGTGCACACACGTGTGATGTATGGGTTATTTAAAGTTCTATGATCACATGTAATAATAATGCCCTAGCAGAGGTGTGCGTGTGCGTGTGCGTGTGCGTGTGCGCGCGCATGCTGGAAGCGAAAGCAAATGAAATTTTTTAGGCTAAACAAAGCGCAAGGCGACCAGGGAAACACACAATCTGGTGCAGAGAATCTGGTGCAGCTCTTTGCCTTCCTTTCTTTCCCACCCACATACTGAAAGCCTGGTGTATCCTGCCACCGTTCCTGTGCCACGGATCTACACTTCCACGTAGAGATTTCTGTGTTAAAGCCTGGATGTGCGCTGCAGCGTGAGCGGGATACCGCCTATTTCTGCATATATTTTTTCTCTCCTTTTTGTTCCCTAATTTTAGATTCTCTGTACTAGACTTTCTCTTCTTTTCTTCCTTGGTCGCCATTCCGCTTTGATCTAAAACCTGTCCTGTTTGATGCCTGAATACATCATTGCATTCAGCGCTGTGTCTGTAGCAGAGGTCCTGTACATTTGTCCTTCCTGAGCCCTCGCTATATGTATTTCGCATCGCGGATCACTCTTGCGCGACCTTTTTTATTAGGTAATTATTCACCAGTACATTGTTGCACTTGTTCCCTTTTTTTTCCCCCACAAATTAAAAAGAATGTTCTATTTAAACGACTTTTAAATGAATTCACGTTTTAATAAACAAATGTGCTGTAGAAAGCGTGCTTGCCTCCCCGCCAGTGCGCGTCCCCTTGTGGTGTCATGCTTCCCCTTTATAGTCGAGCGACACGTCAGCGGCAGGAGGTGAGGAAGGAGCCGCACAGGAAGCTTGGGGAAATGATACCAGTCTAGGCGAGATGTCGCTTCCTCTACGTGCAAGCACACAGACCAAACCCCTGACCTCCCCCCCCGGCACTGAATGGGTTAAAATAAATAGTAAGGTAACCCCCAGAAGCACCTTCTAAAAAAGGTGGGCGTACATATCTATCTCCTCATAATCTTCAGCCGTGTCTCCCCTCTGCTGGATGAAGTCTCCTTGGTCCTGCGTTTACAGCCTCTCTTCTCCTCGTACATATAAATGTATATCCCCATCTTCAGCCCGTGTCTCCCCACTGCTGGATGAAGTCTCCCCAGTGATCTCCCAGGTCCTGCGGTTACAGCCTCTTCTCCACGTCGCTCCCACACATTCCCTCATCCCATCCTCCCAGCCTGTGTCTCCCCACTGCTGGATGAAGCCTCCCAGTGATCTCCCAGGTCCTGCGGTTACAGCCTCACTTCTCCACGTCACTCCCACACATTCCCTCATCCCATCCTCCTATTTTACTTCGGGCGTCGTCTTGGATAATCTCTTGAAATCCAGTTGAGTTCCATATTTGTCCAATGATGGTCATTTCTTCGAGTGATATGTCTGGCCCGTCGCCATTTTAAGGTCTTGCCCCGTGTGATTGTCACAGAAATTTCTCATCTTCGTTCTCTTTTGCTATCATTCAAAAGGTTCACACCCATTGTTACTTGTCGTCCAATGTGGACCTAGTCTTCAACTTCTACTTCTGTTCTATTTATTTTGATCTTTGCAGAGGTGATACATTTGTTGAGCATCACTTTGGTCTCGCTGAGATTCATATGGAGGCCACTTTCTTAGTTTCTTCGGTGATTTCTCTGATCTGTTGCTGGAGGTCTTCAGGACTTATGGCAAAAATAACAATGTCACCCCCAAATCGTAGGGATCGCATATTCACTGTTGATTTCGATTCCTTCCTCCCAAATCAATTTCTTAAACAATTCAAGTGTTGTTGTGAAAAGCTTTGGTGACACGGTATCTCCCTGCCACACTCCCTTGCTGATCCTGGTGACACAGTATCTCCCCTGCCGCATTCCCTTACTGATCCTGGTGACATGGTATCTCCCTACCACACTCCCTTGCTTATCCTGGTGACACGGTATCTCCCTGCCGCACTGCCTTGCTTATCCTGGTGACACGGTGTCTCCCTGCCGCACTCCCTTACTGATCCTGGTGACACGGTGTCTCCCTGCCGCACTCCCTTACTGATCCTGGTGACATGGTGTCTCCCTGCCGCACTCCCTTACTGATCCTGGTGACACGGTATCTCCCTGCCGCACTCTTACTGATCCTGGTGACACGGTGTCTCCCTGCCGCACTCCCTTGCTGATCGTGGTGACACGGTGTCTCCCTGCCATACTCCCTTGCTGATCCTGGTGACACGGTGTCTCCCTGCCGCATTCCCTTGTTGATCCTGGTATCTCCCTGCCGCACTCCTTGCTGATCCTGGTGACACGGTGTCTCCCTGCCGCACTCCTTGCTGATCCTGTGACAGTGTCTCCCTGCCGCACTCCCTTGCTGATCCTGGTGACATGGTATCTCCCTGCCGCCTTCCTTGCTGATCCTGGTGACACGGTATCTCCCTGCCACACTCCCTTGCTGATCCTGGTGACACTGTGTCTCCCTGCCGCACTCCCTTGCTGATCCTGGTGACACGGTATCTTCCTGCCGCACTCCCTTGCTGATCCTGGTAACATGGTTTCTCCCTGCCGCAATTCCTTGCTGATCCTGGTGACACGGTGTCTCCCTGCCGCACTCCCTTGCTGATCCTGGTGACACGGTGTCTCCCTGCCGCACTCTTTTGCTGATCCTGGTGACACTGTGTCTCCCTGCCGCATTCCCTTGCTGATCCTGGTGACACGGTGTCTCCCTGCCGCATTCCCTTGCTAATCGTCATCTTGCTTGTATCTTTGTGTAATCTAATGACGTGGCTTTCTTGTAAATGCTCCTGATAACATCAGCATCCTCCAACACTTTGCCTTAATGGATTTCACCGCCTGTGTGTAGACGGAATCCAATGCTTTTTCACGGTCTATGAATCCTAAGCTGAGTGCTAGATCATACTTTGAGAAATGACTTCTTGGATGTGGTTCATTGTGTTGTATCCGCAGGGAAATCCGGTTCCCATATATATTATGTTCTATATTGTATTTATAATATATAGTGTGTACATCATCTCTCCCTCTCTCTCTCCCTCTCTCCCTCTCTCTCTCTCTCTCTCTCTCTCTCTCTCTCTCTCTCTCTCCCCCCCCCCTCTCTCTCCTCTCTCTCTCTCTCTCTCTCTCTCTCTCTCTCTCTCTCTCTCTCTCTCTCTCTCTCTCTCTCCCACAGGCGGAACCTGACCAAATTGTCCCTCATCTTCAGCCACATGCTGGCGGAGTTAAAGGGAATTTTCCCCAGCGGAATGTTCCAGGGGCGACTCCTTCCGCATCACAAAGGCCGACGCTGCCGACTTCTGGAGGAAAGCCTTCGGGGAGAAGTACGGGCTTTAGAGCACAAGCTCTTGGTCCAGGGGCTCTGTGTGTGTCTGTGGCATAAATATGTAGCTATTATGCTAGTGTATATTTGTATAAATGTATTAGTAGATATTATGCTAGTATATATTTGTATAAATGTTGTATGTATATATACAAATAGGCCAGTGGGTGTAAATATGTGCAAATCCACGTTTATTTGTGTGTATACAGTACAGGCATACCCCGCATTAACGTACGCAATTGGTCCAGCGCATGTATGTAAAGTGAAAATGTACTTAAAGTGAAGCACTCCCTTTTCCCCACTTATCGATGCATGTACTGTACTGCAATCGTCATATACGTGCAGAACTGATGTAAATAACGCATGTGTAACAGGCGCTATAGTCTCCCCGCTTGCGCACAGCTTCGGTACAGGTAGGGACCTGGTATTGCTGTGCAGGACGAGCTGCCGTTTGCCTATTGGGCGATATGTCCTTACTCGCGAGTGTATGCACGTCTTTACATAGATTTTACAGGTGTGTTTAATGTGGTTTTTTTATTTGTCAGTTAACACCGGGGAATGATTTAATTATTTGTATTACACGTCAGGCCCGTCATTTTTTACCTCCCGTCCTTTATTATTATTATTTTTTAAGATGAGAAAGGGGGGGGATCCTACAGAACTGAACCAGGCTTTTGGCACCGGGGGAATCACGGATCTTGAGATACTTACCGGTGAAGTTGCCAGTATTACTTACTGGGTTTTGAATCGCCGTCCAATAGAATCCTGCATCCGATGTGGTGGTCATTTTTGTTTCAAGTGGAGGGAGATTTTCAACCGGCATCTTCAGCGGTTACAAAACCGGTGGTTACCCGGTGCTAAAAAATAGTGCGGCTCAGTCCCCGGGCCATCCTGTATAACCGCCGAGATTCCTTCGCTGTCCTGCGCCAAGCTCTGCACACCAAGCGCATCCCATACCCAGTGACGCACGCCTCACCCCGCGTAATGTCCCTGTTCCTCCCCTCTCAGGACCATCGTCCCTTGGAAAGTTTTCCGCCAGGCCCTGCACGAGGTGCACCCCATCTCCTCCGGGCTAGAAGCCATGGCCCTGAAATCCACCATCGACCTCTCCTGCAATGACTATATCTCGGTGTTTGAGTTCGACATCTTCACCCGGCTCTTCCAGGTGAGAGGGTTGAGATATTTGGGGGGCGGGGGAGAAGGGTTGAGAGATTTATTGGGGTGGGGGGGTTGAGCCCCCCAGACAACGAGTCGCCCATCGCTCCGATCTTGGTAGTTTATTAGGAAGACGTCCGTAACCAGACGGGTAAAAGTGTCGGGCGACAATTATCTGATAAAATGGCAGCACTGGCAAAACCAGCAAGACCCCGGTGCATAGTGAATCCCGCAGTGAGGAAGAGGCTATTCTGACATGCTGCCGGCTTTACTTCCCGTTTGTATTTGACACCGTCCCCTCTCGGGCGTTCTGCGGCAGGCAAGGATCATGTCGCCCACCCACTTACTTGTAAAGCCGTAGGTTACTGGAATCCCTGCCCGCAGAGCTTGCACTCGGCGGAGATGATAGGAGTGTGTGTGGGCGCATGGATGGGGAGTCACGAGTTTGGCCACATGAACCCGCCACGCCCCTCGTTCTTTCTTCCTGGCAGCCGTGGTCGTCCCTCCTCAGGAACTGGAACAGCCTGGCGGTGACACACCCGGGTTACATGGCGTTCCTGACGTATGACGAGGTCAAAGCTCGCCTCCAGAGATTCATTCACAAGCCTGGGAGGTGAGGGCCGTGCCGGGTGTGGGAGGGTCGGAGAGGGCAGACGGGAAATCACCCCCGTGTTGAGGCATTGTAGAGTCGGGGGCCTGGGGGGACCCTTCTGAGCCAGGCGTCCCTGCTGTTTATTACAGGGGTTCATCTGTCCTCATTCTTTCCATAAATCTGTGGGGCTTTTTCCCCTGTCACATATTTTATTCACCTCTCCCTTCTCTCTCGCACCGCCCCCTCTCCCTTCTCTCTCGCACCGCCCCCTCTCCCTTCTCTCTCGCGCCGCCCCCTCTCCCTTCTCTCTATCGCACAGCCCCCCTCCATTCTCTCTCTCACACCACCACCTCTCCCTTCTCTCTCGCACCGCTCCTCTCCCCATTCTCTCTCGCACCGCTCCTCTCCCCCTTCTCTATCTCGCACCGCCCCTTCTCTATCTCGCACCGCCCCCTCTCCCTTCTCTATCTCGCACCGCCCCCTCTCCCTTCTCTATCTCGCACCGCCCCCTCTCCCTTCTCTCTCTCGCACCGCCCCCTCTCCCTTCTCTCTCTCGCACCGCCCCCTCTCCCTTCTCTCTCTCGCACCGCCCCCTCTCCCTTCTCTCTCTCGCACCGCCCCCTCTCCCTTCTCTCTCTCGCACCGGCCCCCCTCTCCCTTCTCTCTCTCGCGCCGCCCCCCTCTCCCTTGTCTTGCGCCGCGCCCTCTCCCTCCTCTCTCTCACACCGTCCTGTTTCCTCTGCAGTTACATTTTCCGCCTGAGCTGCACGCGGCTGGGTCAGTGGGCGATTGGATACGTCACTGCGGACGGAACATCCTGCAGACAATCCCTCACAACAAGCCCCTTTTCCAGGCTCTGATTGATGGGTTCCGGGAAGGATTTGTAAGAGCCGCACGTGTGCAACTCCCATCTAAGCTCTCTGTACCCCCCCCTCCCCCTTTACTCCTCTCCCCTTTACCTCCTCTCCCCCTTTACCTCCTCTCCCCCTTTACCCCTTTACCTCCTCTCCCCATTTACCTCCTCTCCCCCTTTACCTCCTCTCCCCCTTTACCCTCCTCTCCCCCTTTACCTCCACTCCCCCTTTACCTCCTCTCCCCCTTTACCTCCTCTCCCCCTTTACCTCCTTTCCCCCTTTACCTCCTTTCCCCTTTACCCCTCCTCCCCTCTCCCCCTTTACCCCTCCCCTCTCCCCCTTTACCCCTCCTCCCTCTCCCCCTTTACCCCTCCTCCCCTCTCCCCCTTTACCCCTCCTCCCCTCTCCCCCTTTACCCCTCCTCCCCTCTCCCCCTTTACCCCTCTCCCCCTTTACCCCTCTCCCCCTTTACCCCTCCTCCCTCTCCCCTTTACCCCTCTCCCCCTTTACCCCTCTCCCCCTTTACCCCTCTCCCCCTTTACCCCTCCTCCCCTCTCCCCTTTACCTCCTCTCCCCCTTTACCCCTCCTCCCCCCCTTTACTCCTTTACCTCCACTCCCCCTTTACCTCCACTCCCCCTTTACCTCCTCTCCCCCTTTACCTCCTCTCACCCTTTACCCCTCTCCCCCTTTACCCCTGCTCTCCCCCTTTACTCCCTCCTCTCACCCCCGTTTCTCCCCTTTCTCCCCCTCCTCCCTCTCTCCTCCCTCCTCCCCCATTACCTCCCTCCCTCCCCTCTCTCACTTCTCCCTCCTTTCCACCCCCCCCCTCTCGCACCATGAACCTCCCTCTCCTGCTTTCTCCCTCCCTCCCCAGTAGCAGTACCAGTGGGGGTTATGTGCTGCCTGTGCTCGCTGCTCACACACTTTCTCTCTCCGTGATCACAGCTATCTCTTTCCTGATGGGCGCAATCAGAACCCGGACCTGATGGGCCTGTGTGAGCCCACCCCTCAGGACCACATCAAAGTCACTCAGGTAACCTGCAGGAGAGACTGTTAGTTGTGTGTGCGCGCGTACGTGTGGTTATTTAGTTACGTATATACGTATCTCCCTCCCCGCAGGAGCAGTACGAGTTGTGTGTGTGTGCGCGCGTACGTGTGGTTATTTAGTTACATATATACGTATCTCCCTCCCCGCAGGAGCAGTACGAGTTGTGTGTGTGTGTGTGTGTGTGTGTGGTTTAGTTACATATATACGTATCTCCCTCCCCGCAGGAGCAGTACGAGTTGTGTGTGTGTGTGTGTGTGTGTGTGTGTGTGGTTTAGTTACATATATACGTATCTCCCTCCCCGCAAGAGCAGTACGAGTTGTGTGTGTGTGTGTGTGTGGTTTAGTTACATATATACGTATCTCCCTCCCCGCAAGAGCAGTACGAGTTGTGTGTGTGTGTGCGTGTGTGTGCGTGTGTGTGGGGTTTAGTTACATATATACGTATCTCCCTCCCCGCAGGAGCAGTACGAGTTGTGTGTGTGTGGTTTAGTTACATATATACGTATCTCCCTCCCCACAGGAGCAGTACGAGTTGTGTGTGTGTGTGTGTGTGTGTGTGTGTGTGTGTGGGGGGGGGGGGGCGGTTTAGTTACATATATACGTATCTCCCTCCCCACAGGAGCAGTACGAGTTGTGTGTGTGTGGTTATTTCGTTACATATATACGTATCTCCCTCCCCGCAGGAGCAGTACGAGTTGTGTGTGTGTGTGTGTGTGTGTGGGGTTTAGTTACATATATACGTATCTCCCTCCCCGCAGGAGCAGTACGAGTTGTGTGTGTGGGGGGGTTTAGTTACATATATACGTATCTCCCTCCCCGCAGGAGCAGTACGAGTTGTGTGTGTGTGTGTGTGTGTGGTTATTTAGTTACATATATACGTATCTCCCTCCCCGTAGGAGCAGTACGAGTTGTGTGTGTGTGTGTGTGTGTGTGGTTTAGTTACATATATACGTATCTCCCTCCCCGCAGGAGCAGTACGAGTTGTGTGTGTGTGTGTGTGGTTATTTAGTTACATATATACGTATCTCCCTCCCCGCAGGAGCAGTACGAGTTGTGTGTGTGTGTGTGTGTGTGGGGGGGGGTTTAGTTACATATATACGTATCTCCCTCCCCGCAGGAGCAGTACGAGTTGTGTGTGTGTGGTTATTTAGTTACATATATACGTATCTCCCTCCCCACAGGAGCAGTACTGTGTGTGTGTGTGTGGTTATTTCGTTACATATATACGTATCTCCCTCCCCACAGGAGCAGTACGAGGTTTGTGTGTGTGTTTGTGTGTGTGTGTGCGTGTGGTTTAGTTACATATATACGTATCTCCCTCCCCGCAGGAGCAGTACGAGTTGTGTGTGTGTGTGTGTGTGTGGTTTAGTTACATATATACGTATCTCCCTCCCCGCAGGAGCAGTACGAGTTGTGTGTGTGTGTGTGGTTATTTCGTTACATATATACGTATCTCCCTCCCCGCAGGAGCAGTACTGTGTGTGTGTGTGTGTGTGTGTGTGTATACATTCACGCGCATGGTTATTTAGTTACGTATATATGTATTTCCCTCCCTGCAGGAACAGTACGAGTTGTGTGTGTTTGTGTGTGTGTGTGGTTATTTCGTTACATATATACGTATCTTCCTCCCCGCAGGAGCACTACTGTGTGTGTGTGTATACATTCACGCGCATGGTTATTTAGTTACGTATATACGTATTTCCCTCCCCGCAGGAACAGTACGAGTTGTGTGTGTGTGTGTGTATACATTCACGCGCATGGTTATTTAGTTACGTATATACGTATTTCCCTCCCCGCAGGAACAGTTCGAGTTGTGTGTGTGTGTGTGTGTGTATACATTCACGCGCATGGTTATTTAGTTACGTATATACGTATTTCCCTCCCCGCAGGAACAGTACGAGTTGTGTGTGTGTGTGTGTGTGTGTATACATTCACGCGCATGGTTATTTAGTTACGTATATACGTATTTCCCTCCCCGCAGGAACAGTACGAGTTGTGTGTGTGTGTGTGTGTGTATACATTCACGCGCATGGTTATTTAGTTACGTATATACGTATTTCCCTCCCCGCAGGAACAGTACGAGTTGTACTGTGAGATGGGCTCCACTTTCCAGCTCTGCAAGATCTGCGCCGAGAATGACAAAGACGTGAAGATCGAGCCATGCGGACATCTCATGTGTACCTCCTGCCTCACCGCCTGGCAGGTGAGCATCGCCACAAGGCTGTGCCAGGAGGAGGGGGGGCATCGTCACAGAACTGTGCCAGGCAGAGGGTGGTGGGGGCATCCACAGGGCTGTGCCAGGCAGGGATGGGAGGGGGATCGCCACAGTGCTGTGCCAGGCAGAGTGGGGGCTGGGGGGGATCGTACCAGGCAGAGGGGGAGGGGGATCGCCACAGTGCTGTACCGGGGTGAAGGAGAAACGTGCGTGTTGGATCTGCCGCTCGTACACTCGGTTTAATTTCCCGCTGTCCCTAGGAATCTGAGGGACAGGGCTGCCCGTTCTGCCGCTGTGAAATTAAAGGGACGGAGCCCATCGTGGTGGATCCCTTCGACCCGCGAGGAGGGGGGTTGGCAGAGATGCTGCGACACTGCCCAGACGGAGCCCCCTCCCCCTGCTACGACGACGATGATGACGACCGCGGTGATGACTCGCTCTTTATGATGAAAGAGCTGGTGGGGACCAAGGTGGGTCTGGAGGGGAAACCGTGGGTCCAGTGGGGGTGAGGTGGATCCGGCGGGAGAGAGGGGAAACCGTGAGGGGAGGGCAGGCCATGGGTCCGGTGGGGGGTGAGGTGGGTCCGGGGTGGACCGTGGGTCCGGCGGGGGAGAGGGGAAAACGTGGGTCCGGCGGGGGAGAGGGGAAAACGTGGGTCCGGCGGGAGAGAGGGGAAAACGTGGGTCCGGCGGGGGAGAGGGGAAACCGTGGGTTCGGCGGGGGAGAGGGGAAACCGTGGGTCTGGCGGGGGGGGAGGTGGGGCGGGGGAGAGGGGAAATCGTGGGTCCAGTGGGGGGGGGAGGTGGGGCGGGGGAGAGGGGAAATCGTGGGTCCGGTGGGGGGGGAGGTGGGTCCGGGGGGGGTGAGGTGGGTCCGGGGGAGAGGAGAAACCGTGGGTCCGGAGGGGGGGGTGAGGTGGGTCCGGGGGGGGTGAGGTGGGTCCGGGGGAGAGGGGAAACCGTGGGTCCGGAGGGGGGGTGAGGTGGGTCCGAGGGGGGGTGAGGTGGGTTCGGGGGAGAGGGGAAACCGTGGGTCCGGAGGGGAAGGGGTGAGGTGGGTTCGGGGCAGGGGGGGGACCTTGGGTCCGGCGGGGGAGAGGGGAAACCGTGGGTCCGGAGGGGTGGGGGTGAGGTGGGTTCGGGGCAGGGGACCGTGGATCCGGCGGGGGAGAGGGGAAACCGGGAGGGAGGGGAGTCTGGGGGTGATGGGGAATCGTGGGTCTGGTAGGAAAGGGGTGACTGTGGGAGGGGGAGGGGGAGAGGGGAAACAGTGGGATATGGCAACATTAGGGTCGGGTTCTAAAGGGTTTGCAGTGGGCAACTGACGCCCCCCACCAAAGCCTGTGTGTGCCCTAAATGTGATAAAATACCGGGTCACTCCCTCCCGGAGAGAAAAGGACCGCGCCGTGTTTCATAGGAGAACTGCAGCTGGAGGGGACTTTTTTTAATTAAAAAATAAAGTCAAAATATATCATTTCTACGGTAAACGCTTTGGAGACAGACAGATACAGAAGGGGCTGACATGCTGGAATTACAGTGTTCCCGGGGAAAAGCCAAACCTTCATTCTTCTTCTTCTTCACTAAATGCAACACGTGTTCCTTTTCATAAGCGATGACCTCTCTCTAATGATGGCTGCGTGTGTGGTTAAGGGGGTGAGCGGGACTGGCGGGACCGGTACCCATGCCGGCTCTCCGTGGCACATTCAGAGCACGTGAGACGGTGGATGTTTATTTGGTCAATATGTAATGGGAAAGCAATTGACATACACGTCCACACCTCAGAGAGCGGTGTGACAGTCCCAGGGGGTTACGTATTGATACGGTGCTAGGAAGAGGAGTTTATATGTTCCTGGTTACTCCCCAGTGTGCTCTGACACACAGCAATATATCCTTACTATATAATAATATGGCTTCCTCCAGGACTTCTGTAGTTTAACCTCCTGACATTGTCTGTCCCCAGGTGGAGAGACCCCCATCGCCTCTGTCCTTGCTCCCCCAGGCCTCCCTGCCCCCCGTACCTCCCCGTCTAGACCTGCTGCAGCAGCGAGTTCCTAACCCCCCTGGAGCCTGCAGCCCAGTGACCAGCTCCAAGGTGAGTGACCCTCTCACGCGGTCATCGCTGCTGTCACCTAGAGGTGCCTTCTGTTCCTATCGCCCCAGCAGTGACACGAGGGAACTATAGACCATGTCACTGTCACCCTGGGGCGGCAGGGACAGCTTGTATGGTCTACCGCTCCCTCGTCTGTTACCGTCACTCATGAGAGAGTGTCCTCTCTTCTCATGGTATGGGCATGTTTCTGCACCAATGTGGCAACATCGCAGCTCTGATGGGCGCGGCGCGCTGAGACATCGCAACTCTGATGGGTGCGGCGCGCTGAGACATCGCCCTGATGGGCGCGCTGAGACATCGCCCTGATGGGCGCGCTGAGACATCGCCCTGATGGGCGCGCTGAGACATCGCCCTGATGGCGTTTCACTTGTTCTGTCGCCCTATAGGCTGCCGGCTGTTTACATCACAAGGACAAACCGTTGCCCATGCCCCCCACGCTGCGAGACCTCCCACCCCCTCCACCCCCAGACAGGCCGCACTCCATGGGGTGCGAGAGTCGGCCTCAGAGAAGACCCCTCCCCTGTACCCCCGGAGACAAGCCCCCCATTGTGTCCTCGGGCCGGCCCGCAGACCCCTGGCAGCCCCGCTCTGTCCCCAAGGCGCCCACCCCCAGCCTGACCCCCAGTGACCCCCGGGCCGGGGGAAGAGAGCTCAACAACCGGCACTCCCTGCCCTTCACACTGCCCTCCCACCTGGACGAGAGGAGGGAGCGTCACGGCAGCACGCTGAGCCTGGATAACACCGGCACGGTGAGTGAGGGGCCCGGGGTGGGGGGTGTCACGGCAGCACGCTGAGCCTGGATAACACCGGCACGGTGAGTGAGGGGCCGGGGTGGGGGGTGTCACGGCAGCACGCTGAGCCTGGATAACACCGGCACGGTGAGTGAGGGGCCCGGGGTGGGGGGAGTCACGGCAGCACGCTGAGCCTGGATAACACCGGCACGGTGAGTGAGGGGCCCGGGGTGGGGGGTGTCACGGCAGCACGCTGAGCCTGGATAACACCGGCACGGTGAGTGAGGGGCCCGGGGTGGGGGGTGTCACGGCAGCACGCTGAGCCTGGATAACACCGGCGCTGTGAGTGAGGGGCCCGGGGTGGGGGGTGTCACGGCAGCACGCTGAGCCTGGATAACACCGGCGCTGTGAGTGAGGGGCCCGGGGTGGGGGGTGTCACGGCAGCACGCTGAGCCTGGATAACACCGGCACGGTGAGTGAGGGGCCGGGGTGGGGGGTGTCACGGCAGCACGCTGAGCCTGGATAACACCGGCACGGTGAGTGAGGGGCCCGGGGTGGGGGGTGTCACGGGAGCACACTGAGCCAGGATAACACCGGCGCGGTGAGTGAGGGGCCCGGGTGGGGGGTGTCCGGCAGCACGCTGAGCCTGGATAACACCGGCACGGTGAGTGAGGGGCCCGGGGTGGGGGGTGTCAGGGCATCATGCTGAGCCTGGATAACACCGGCACGGTGAGTGAGGGGCCGGGGTGAGGGGTGTCACGGCAGCACGCTGAGCCTGGATAACACCGGCGCTGTGAGTGAGGGGCCCGGGGTGGGGGGTGTCACGGCAGCATGCTGTGCCATGATAACACCGGCGCAGTGAGTGAGGGTCCCAGGTGGGGGGGGGGGGTGTCACAGCTTCACGCTGAGCCAGGATAACACCGGCGCTGTGAGTGAGGGGCCCGGGGGGGGGGTGTGTCACGGCAGCACACTGTGCCATGATAACACCGGCACGGTGAGTGAGGGGCCCGGGGGGGGGGGTGTCACGGCAGCACACTGTGCCATGATAACACCGGCGCGGTGACTGAGGGTCCCAGGTGGGGGGGGGGTGTCACAGCTTCACTCTGTGCCTGGATAACACCGGCACGGTGAGTGAGGGGCCCTGGGGTGTGTCACGGCAGCATGCTGAGCCTGGATAACACCGGCGCGGTGAATGATGGGCCCTGGGGTGTGTCACGGCAGCATGCTGAGCCTGGATAACACCGGCGCGGTGAATGAGGGGCCCTGGGGTGTGTCACGGCAGCATGCTGAGCCTGGATAACACCGGCGCGGTGAATGAGGGGCCCTGGGGTGTGTCACGGCAGCATGCTGAGCCTGGATAACACCGGCGCGGTGAATGAGGGGCCCTGGGGTGTGTCACGGCAGCATGCTGAGCCTGGATAACACCGGCGCGGTGAATGAGGGGCCCTGGGGTGTGTCACGGCAGCATGCTGAGCCTGGATAACACCGGCGCGGTGAGTGAGGGGCCCTGGGGTGTGTCACGGCAGCATGCTGAGCCTGGATAACACCGGCACGGGGAGTGAGGGGCCCTGGGGTGTGTCACGGCAGCATGCTGAGCCTGGATAACACGGGCGCGGTGAGTGAGGGGCCCTGGGGTGTGTCACGGCAGCATGCTGAGCCTGGATAACACCGGCGCGGTGAGTGAGGGGCCCGGGGTGGGGGGTGTCACGGCAGCACGCTGAGCCTGGATAACACCGGCGCTGTGAGTGAGGGGCCCGGGGTGGGGGGTGTCACGGCAGCACGCTGAGCCTGGATAACACCGGCGCTGTGAGTGAGGGGCCCGGGGTGGGGGGTGTCACGGCAGCACGCTGAGCCTGGATAACACCGGCGCTGTGAGTGAGGGGCCCGGGGTGGGGGGTGTCACGGCAGCACGCTGAGCCTGGATAACACCGGCACGGTGAGTGAGGGGCCCGGGGTGGGGGGTGTCACGGCAGCACGCTGAGCCTGGATAACACCGGCGCTGTGAGTGAGGGGCCCGGGGTGGGGGGTGTCACGGCAGCACGCTGAGCCTGGATAACACCGGCGCTGTGAGTGAGGGGCCCGGGGTGGGGGGTGTCACGGCAGCACGCTGAGCCTGGATAACACCGGCACGGTGAGTGAGGGGCCGGGGTGGGGGGTGTCACGGCAGCACGCTGAGCCTGGATAACACCGGCACGGTGAGTGAGGGGCCCGGGGTGGGGGGTGTCACGGGAGCACACTGAGCCAGGATAACACCGGCGCGGTGAGTGAGGGGCCCGGGTGGGGGGTGTCCGGCAGCACGCTGAGCCTGGATAACACCGGCACGGTGAGTGAGGGGCCCGGGGTGGGGGGTGTCAAGGCAGCATGCTGAGCCTGGATAACACCGGCACGGTGAGTGAGGGGCCGGGGTGAGGGGTGTCACGGCAGCACGCTGAGCCTGGATAACACCGGCGCTGTGAGTGAGGGGCCCGGGGTGGGGGGTGTCACGGCAGCATGCTGTGCCATGATAACACCGGCGCAGTGAGTGAGGGTCCCAGGTGGGGGGGGGGGTGTCACAGCTTCACGCTGAGCCAGGATAACACCGGCGCTGTGAGTGAGGGGCCCGGGGGGGGTGTGTGTCACGGCAGCACACTGTGCCATGATAACACCGGCACGGTGAGTGAGGGGCCCGGGGGGGGGGTGTCACGGCAGCACACTGTGCCATGATAACACCGGCGCGGTGACTGAGGGTCCCAGGTGGGGGGGGGGTGTCACAGCTTCACTCTGTGCCTGGATAACACCGGCACGGTGAGTGAGGGGCCCTGGGGTGTGTCACGGCAGCATGCTGAGCCTGGATAACACCGGCGCGGTGAATGAGGGGCCCTGGGGTGTGTCACGGCAGCATGCTGAGCCTGGATAACACCGGCGCGGTGAATGAGGGGCCCTGGGGTGTGTCACGGCAGCATGCTGAGCCTGGATAACACCGGCGCGGTGAATGAGGGGCCCTGGGGTGTGTCACGGCAGCATGCTGAGCCTGGATAACACCGGCGCGGTGAATGAGGGGCCCTGGGGTGTGTCACGGCAGCATGCTGAGCCTGGATAACACCGGCGCGGTGAATGAGGGGCCCTGGGGTGTGTCACGGCAGCATGCTGAGCCTGGATAACACCGGCGCGGTGAGTGAGGGGCCCTGGGGTGTGTCACGGCAGCATGCTGAGCCTGGATAACACCGGCACGGGGAGTGAGGGGCCCTGGGGTGTGTCACGGCAGCATGCTGAGCCTGGATAACACCGGCGCGGTGAGTGAGGGGCCCTGGGGTGTGTCACGGCAGCATGCTGAGCCTGGATAACACCGGCGCGGTGAGTGAGGGGCCCTGGGGTGTGTCACGGCAGCATGCTGAGCCTGGATAACACCGGCACGGGGAGTGAGGGGCCCTGGGGTGTGTCACGGCAGCATGCTGAGCCTGGATAACACCGGCGCGGTGAATGAGGGGCCCTGGGGTGTGTCACGGCAGCATGCTGAGCCTGGATAACACCGGCGCGGTGAATGAGGGGCCCTGGGGTGTGTCACGGCAGCATGCTGAGCCTGGATAACACCGGCGCGGTGAGTGAGGGGCCCTGGGGTGTGTCACGGCAGCATGCTGAGCCTGGATAACACCGGCGCGGTGAGTGAGGGGCCCCGGGGGGAAAGATGGAATATACTTGGGGGTGTCTGTCCGTTTGCACAGGGTCTGGTGCGCGCACATTTCTATTCATAAAGTAACTAAAACCCTTTTTTTTACCTTTTTCTCCTATTAAATTGCCTCTCGCCCCTTTCTCAGAATGCGTGTGTGGGACTGGCGGCAGGATTAGACTTTGAAGATCCCAAAGTGAAGCCTTCCTCCTCCGCCAACGCCATCTACTCTCTGGCCTCCAGGTACCCTCTGCGCCGGGGCACGGTTTGGGCATAAGGCTTTCACAGTCTGGCACAGGACGGAGCCCCCCCCATGTCCCACCAGTACCTGTGCCACAGCCTCATGTCTCTACCACTTCTTCTATACCACGTGTCACTGGTTTTACCTTCTTGGTGTGCGGTCTCCCGCCCATCACCCTGTGACATATGTATGGTGGGTGTGACACATACTGCAACACCTGAGCAGGTGACACGCTTCATGTGAATGCGCTTTGAGTAAGTCAGGATGTACTGTGTGTGTGGTTGTGTGTGTGTGGTTGTGTGTGTGTGGTTGTGTGTGGGTGTGTGGTTGTGTGTGTGTGTGGTTGTGTGTGTGTGTGGTTGTGGTTGTGTGTGTGCGGTGTGCGGTGTGCGGTGTGTGTGTCTGAAACATACAAGTCATGTTGGTTAATCTGCTTTATATGAGAACACTTTCACAAGGAGGTTGTATTTGAGGGGAGCCCCCCCTCTAATCGCTATCCCTCATCCCCCTCAGGCCATTTCAGGTGCCAAAGGCTCCATCGGGGGATCACTCGGACAGCGGGGATGACTCTGAATATAGGTTCCCCTCTTCCCGACCCGTAACTTCTACCGTGTTACCCAAATCCGAGGCCAGCCGGCCCCCAGAGGCAGTGCCCAGCATGCGGTGAGTTAATGGGGCGCTCCTCCCCCTGGGCGTCTCCGTGCGGCCCCCAGAGGCAGTGCCCAGCATGCGGTGAGTTAATGGGGCGCGCCTCCCCCTGGGCGTCTCCGTGCGGCCCCCAGAGGCAGTGCCCAGCATGCGGTGAGTTAATGGGGCGCGCCTCCCCCTGGGCGTCTCCGTGCGGCCCCCCCCCACTGCAGATATATACACAATGTACTCGCGCTGCAGCAGGCGGAATTTAGTGTCACTGTGTAAATAATATTCGCGTGCAGCGCACACATACAGGAAGTGTGATAACGTACAGGAAACATGTCCCCATAACCACCACCTGACCTCTCACCCCCCACAGGCCGGCCGAACAGCAGATGGAATTGGAATCTTACGAGACCATGTACGATATCCACCTCCAAGCTACACAGCTCCCGCTGGGGCCGGCAAGAGAGGAAGGTGAGAGAGGGGGGCTGCACAGGGTGGGAAGGGGGGGCCGAGGATGGGACGGGGTGCGCGGGAGAGGACGGGGTGCGCGGGAGGGGACGGGGTGCATGGGTTGGGGGAGGGGACGGGGTGCGCGGGTTGGGGGAGGGGAAGCGCGGGTTGGGGGAGGGGGTGCGCGGGTTGGGGGAGGGGTGCGCGGGGAGGGGGACGGGGTGCGCAGGTTGGGGGACGGGGTGCGCAGGTTGGGGGACGGGGTGCGCAGGTTGGGAGGGGATGGGTGCACGGGAACTGGGCGAGGTGCGCATGTTGGGGGAGGGGTGCGCAGGTTGGTGGAGGGGACGGATGCGAGGGGAGGGGACAAGGTGGGCAGGTTGGGGGGAGGAGGGGATGGGTGTGCAAGTTGAGGGGAGTAGGGGTTTTGGGGCACAGGTTCTGGGAAGGGACGTGGGGCACAGGGAGGGGACAGCGTGCGCATGTTGGGGGGAGTAGGGGTTTTGGGGCACATGTTGGGGGAAGGGACGTGGGGCACAGGGAGGGGACTGGGTACGCAGGGAGGGACGGTAGGGGAGGGGACGAGGAGGGCAGGTTGGGGATGGGGTGCGCAGGGAGGGACAGTTGCGCAGGTTGGGGAGGAGAGGAGGGGACAAGGTGGGCAGGTTGGGGGGAGGAGGGGATGGGGTGCGCGGGTGGGGGGAGGAGGGGACTGGGTGCGCGGGTGGGGGCAGGAGGGGACTGGGTGCGCGGGTGGAGGGGGGGAGGAGGGGACTGGGTGCGCGGGTGGGGGGGAGGAGGGGACGGGGTGCGCAGGTTGGGGGGAGGAGGGGACGGGGTGCGCAAGTTGAGGGGAGTAGGGGTTTTGGGGCACAGGTTCGGGGAAGGGACGTGGGGCACAGGGAGGGGACAGCGTGCGCAATTTGGGGGGAGTAGGGGTTTTGGGGCACAGGTTGGGGGAAGGGACGTGGGGCACAGGGAGGAGACAGGGTGCGCAGGGAGGGACGGTAGGGGAGGAGACGAGGGCAGGTTGGGGAAGAGCAGTGGACAAGGTGGGCAGGTTGAGGGGAGGAGGGGATGGGGTGCGCAGTTTGGGGGGAGGAGGGGAGTGGGTGCGCGGGTGGGGGGGAGGAGGGGACTGGGTGCGCGGGTGGGGGGAGGAGGGAACGGGGTGCGCAGGTTGGGGGGAGGAGGGGACGGGGTGCGCAAGTTGGGGGGAGTAGGGGTTTTGGGGCACAGGTTAGGGGAAGGGACGTGGGGCACAGGGAGGGGACGGTGCGCAGGGAGGGACGGTAGGGGAGGGGACGAGGAGGGCAGGTTGGGGATGGGGTGCGCAGGGAGGGACGGTTGCGCAGGTTGGGGAGGGGACGAGGAGGGCAGGTTGGGGAAGGGGTGCGCAGGGAGGGACGGTTGCGCAGGTTGGGGAGGGGACGAGGAGGGCAGGTTGGGGGAGAGGAGGGGACAGGGAGGTGACGGGAAACGTATGAAGGGTTACCCAGGCAGTAAGGCGAAACGCGTTTGTCTCTCCTCCTCCAGCAGACGAGTGCCCTCCGATGACCAGCAATGGATCCGACGAGGATGAGGATTTCTACGACGTTCCAACTCCACACATGTCCCTGGCTCCTGCACGCCGCACCCTCTCCGATATCTCCAACGCCACGCCTGCCTTCAGCCACGCACCCACCGGCCGGGATCCCGGAGCAGGTGAGGAGTGGCAGGGGTTACTGGTCGGGAGTGAGGGGCCGTGGCCCCTGTGAGGATTTGAGGGGTTGCATTATAATCAGGGATGTAGCATGGTCAGTTCCAGCAATGAGCGGGTTAATGCAACATTACAGTGTGACCGCATCCCATATAACACTATAGGGCTGGGTAATACAGTGTGACCGCATCCCATATAACACTATAGGGCTGGGTAATACAGTGTGACCGCATCCCATATAACACTATAGGGCTGGGTAATACAGTGTGACCGCATCCCATATAACACTATAGGGCTGGGTAATAGTGTGACCGCATCCCATATAACACTATAGGGCTGGGTAATAGTGTGACCGCATCCCATATAACACTATAGGGCTGGGTAATAGTGTGACCGCATCCCATATAACACTATAGGGCTGGGTAATAGTGTGACCGCATCCCATATAACACTATAGGGCTGGGTAATAGTGTGACCGCATCCCATATAACACTATAGGGCTGGGTAATAGTGTGACCGCATCCCATATAACACTATAGAGCTGGGTAATACAGTGTGACCGCATCCCATATAACACTATAGGGCTGGGTAATAGTGTGACCCCATCCCATATAACACTATAGGGCTGGGTAATACAGTGTGACCGCATCCCATATAACACTATAGGGCTGGGTAATGGTGTGACCGCATCCCATATAACACTATAGAGCTGGGTAATAGTGTGACCGCATCCCATATAACACTATAGGGCTGGGTAATACAGTGTGACCGCATCCCATATAACACTATAGGGCTGGGTAATAGTGTGACCGCATCCCATATAACACTATAGGGCTGGGTAATACAATGTGACCGCATCCCATATAACACTATAGAGCTGGGTAATACAATGTGACCGCATCCCATATAACACTATAGGGCTGGGTAATAGTGTGACCGCATCCCATATAACACTATAGGGCTGGGTAATAGTGTGACCGCATCCCATATAACACTATAGGGCTGGGTAATACAGTGTGACCGCATCCCATATAACACTATAGGGCTGGGTAATAGTGTGACCGCATCCCATATAACACTATAGGGCTGGGTAATAGTGTGACCGCATCCCATATAACACTATAGGGCTGGGTAATGGTGTGACCGCATCCCATATAACACTATAGGGCTGGGTAATAGTGTGACCGCATCCCATATAACACTATAGGGCTGGGTAATACAGTGTGACCGCATCCCATATAACACTATAGGGCTGGGTAATAGTGTGACCGCATCCCATATAACACTATAGGGCTGGGTAATACAGTGTGACCGCATCCCATATAACACTATAGGGCTGGGTAATACAATGTGACCGCATCCCATATAACACTATAGGGCTGGGTAATAGTGTGACCCCATCCCCTATAACACTATAGGGCTGGGTAATAGTGTGACCCCATCCCATATAACACTATAGGGCTGGGTAATACAGTGTGACCGCATCCCATATAACACTATAGGGCTGTGTAATACAGTGTGACCGCATCCCATATAACACTATAGGGCTGGGTAATGGTGTGACCCCATCCCCTATAACACTATAGGGCTGGGTAATAGTGTGACCCCATCCCATATAACACTATAGGGCTGTGTAATACAGTGTGACCGCATCCCATATAACACTATAGGGCTGGGTAATGATGTGACCGCATCCCATATAACACTATAGGGCTGGGTAATGATGTGACCGCATCCCATATAACACTATAGGGCTGGGTAATACAGTGTGACCGCATCCCATATAACACTATAGGGCTGGGTAATAGTGTGACCGCATCCCATATAACACTATAGAGCTGGGTAATACAGTGTGACCGCATCCCATATAACACTATAGGGCTGGGTAATAGTGTGACCGCATCCCATATAACACTATAGGGCTGGGTAATACAGTGTGACCGCATCCCATATAACACTATAGGGCTGGGTAATACAATGTGACCGCATCCCATATAACACTATAGGGCTGGGTAATACAGTGTGACCGCATCCCATATAACACTATAGGGCTGGGTAATGGTGTGACCGCATCCCATATAACACTATAGGGCTGGGTAATAGTGTGACCGCATCCCATATAACACTATAGGGCTGGGTAATAGTGTGACCGCATCCCATATAACACTATAGAGCTGGGTAATAGTGTGACCGCATCCCATATAACACTATAGGGCTGGGGATTAGTGTGACCGCATCCCATATAACACTATAGGGCTGGGTAATGGTGTGACCGCATCCCATATAACACTATAGGGCTGGGTAATACAGTGTGACCGCATCCCATATAACACTATAGGGCTGGGTAATAGTGTGACCGCATCCCATATAACACTATAGGGCTGGGTAATACAGTGTGACCGCATCCCATATAACACTATAGGGCTGGGTAATAGTGTGACCGCATCCCATATAACACTATAGGGCTGGGTAATACAATGTGACCGCATCCCATATAACACTATAGGGCTGGGTAATGTTGTGACCGCATCCCATATAACACTATAGGGCTGGGTAATGTTGTGACCGCATCCCATATAACACTATAGGGCTGGGTAATACAGTGTGACCGCATCCCATATAACACTATAGGGCTGGGTAATACAGTGTGACCGCATCCCATATAACACTATAGGGCTGGGTAATAGTGTGACCGCATCCCATATAACACTATAGGGCTGGGTAATGGTGTGACCGCATCCCATATAACACTATAGGGCTGGGTAATGGTGTGACCGCATCCCATATAACACTATAGGGCTGGGTAATACAATGTGACCGCATCCCATATAACACTATAGGGCTGGGTAATGGTGTGACCGCATCCCATATAACACTATAGGGCTGGGTAATAGTGTGACCGCATCCCATATAACACTATAGGGCTGGGTAATGGTGTGACCGCATCCCATATAACACTATAGGGCTGGGTAATGGTGTGACCGCATCCCATATAACACTATAGGGCTGGGTAATACAGTGTGACCGCATCCCATATAACACTATAGAGCTGGGTAATACAGTGTGACCGCATCCCATATAACACTATAGGGCTGGGTAATACAGTGTGACCGCATCCCATATAACACTATAGGGCTGGGTAATACAATGTGACCGCATCCCATATAACACTATAGGGCTGGGTAATACAGTGTGACCGCATCCCATATAACACTATAGGGCTGGGTAATGGTGTGACCGCATCCCATATAACACTATAGGGCTGGGTAATAGTGTGACCGCATCCCATATAACACTATAGGGCTGGGTAATAGTGTGACCGCATCCCATATAACACTATAGAGCTGGGTAATAGTGTGACCGCATCCCATATAACACTATAGGGCTGGGGATTAGTGTGACCGCATCCCATATAACACTATAGGGCTGGGTAATGGTGTGACCGCATCCCATATAACACTATAGGGCTGGGTAATACAGTGTGACCGCATCCCATATAACACTATAGGGCTGGGTAATAGTGTGACCGCATCCCATATAACACTATAGGGCTGGGTAATACAGTGTGACCGCATCCCATATAACACTATAGGGCTGGGTAATAGTGTGACCGCATCCCATATAACACTATAGGGCTGGGTAATACAATGTGACCGCATCCCATATAACACTATAGGGCTGGGTAATGTTGTGACCGCATCCCATATAACACTATAGGGCTGGGTAATGGTGTGACCGCATCCCATATAACACTATAGGGCTGGGTAATGTTGTGACCGCATCCCATATAACACTATAGGGCTGGGTAATAGTGTGACCGCATCCCATATAACACTATAGGGCTGGGTAATGGTGTGACCGCATCCCATATAACACTATAGGGCTGGGTAATGGTGTGACCGCATCCCATATAACACTATAGGGCTGGGTAATACAATGTGACCGCATCCCATATAACACTATAGGGCTGGGTAATGGTGTGACCGCATCCCATATAACACTATAGGGCTGGGTAATAGTGTGACCGCATCCCATATAACACTATAGGGCTGGGTAATAGTGTGACCGCATCCCATATAACACTATAGGGCTGGGTAATACAGTGTGACCGCATCCCATATAACACTATAGGGCTGGGTAATACAGTGTGACCGCATCCCATATAACACTATAGGGCTGGGTAATACAGTGTGACCGCATCCCATATAACACTATAGGGCTGGGTAATGGTGTGACCGCATCCCATATAACACTATAGGGCTGGGTAATGGTGTGACCGCATCCCATATAACACTATAGGGCTGGGTAATGGTGTGACCGCATCCCATATAACACTATAGGGCTGGGTAATGGTGTGACCGCATCCCATATAACACTATAGGGCTGGGTAATACAGTGTGACCGCATCCCATATAACACTATAGGGCTGGGTAATACAGTGTGACCGCATCCCATATAACACTATAGGGTGCTTTTTATTCTAGGGCTCCCGGAATCCTCCCAGGTCCCCGAGCGTCCCCCGAAGCCCTTCCCCCGGCGGATGAACTCTGAGCGCAAGCCGGGGGGCAGCAGCGGGCAGCCTGTGGTGGGCGGGGGTGGGGTGACGCCCGCCCCCCTCTCCAGCGAGATCGAAAGCTTGGTGAGCCAGGGCTATTCCCAGCAGGACGTGAGCAAAGCCCTGCTCATCGCCCACAATAACATCGAGATGGCTCGCAACATCCTACGTGAGTTCGTGGCCATCCCCTCGCCGGCTCACGTGGCCACATAGCAGCGGGGGCGACGGACAATCCTGGGCCAGAAGGGGTGGAGGGCATCAAGCGTTTGCCACCCTCTCCCCTCCCTCCCATTCCCGGGCAACTGTGGAACTAGTGGGAGGGGGGCAGTTGTGGGTACAGGGGTAGTAAGAGGAGGCTTGCGCCCATAACCCCTAACTGGAAGCATACAGGGTACGTACGGGCGCCGGCCTGTCCATCATCACACAGCATTACTACTCGTGCGACTCCAGACCAATCAGAACAATCCGTCTCGTAAAGCTCTGGTCTCCTCGCCCCTTACCACCAATCCACTGCCTATCTCTCGGAACTTGTAGGCTCTGATTGGCCCGGGCCATTGCCGTGGATACACTGAACCCGCCTTCTCCCTGTCTCTCGCCGTCAGTCAGAGCAGGTCTTTGGAATGTTTCATTTGCCGCCATTTGGGGGGGGAGGGGGGGGAGAGGAGATCCGCTGAGGGTTTAATTTCACGCATTTCTTATTTCACTGTATTTTTTTTTTATTTTTTAAATCATGTCCCTGTTGTGTAATGAATCTTACTGCGGTTGAGTGGTCCCTTCTGTGCAGTAAGAGGGTGACCTCCCTGCCTTAGTGCGTGAGTGACCCTCTTCTCCCGCCAGAAGAGGCTAATCTGAGCTTATAAAACAGTATTATTGTGCTCAGGGCCCCTTCCTCTGCTCCTCTATCTGCTGTAAGGCACTCCAGGGGTCAGGGGTCCCATTTGCCTCTGCCCCGATTCCATGGAGTGCCCTAATGCTGCAAAACTCAGGGTGAAAGGGTATCTGTGGGGTGATGTGGGTCCCTCCATATGTGGAGAGGAGGGGGGCCCACATGGGAGAGGTGGTCCTTGCTGTGATAGGTGAGGCGCGCATTACACGAGATCTGACTGTGCTCACGCACCCCACCACCTCATCCCTACTGCTGCATTCTGCTGTGCCTAGAACACTGCCCGCTCTCGGAGATGTGACACACAATACATTTCTACATAGTTACACACAGAAGAAATACACAAACCGTGTATGTACAAAAACACAAGGGGGGGATGCACACTCCCGAAAACACCACACCTGGTCCCGCTTCGGCCGCTTATTACTTGTGTGATGGCGCGCAGAAAACGACACATCTTTTAACTTTGTTCTAAGAATTTATTGCAGTTGGGGTTTCCGTTGCACGTTTTTACCTGCGCTCGGGCACGTCGCTAATGACGCGGTATATCGGATCTTTTCGTTTCCAAGTCAGAGAGCGTCTTCCGCCATGAAAAATTAAAGCGTGACGCTGTAGGAATCGCGCTCCGAGGACGCGGCTAAAAAGAATGAGCTTGTGATTCTTGGGCCAGATTAGTTGGCTAAAACCCCGGTTTTAAAATGAAATACAGGAAAATCACCGAAAAGTGGAACTGGCGATTTTCGGCTTATGCGCGAAGTCGGTCGTCCCCGTTCTGCGCATGCACAGACATGGCGGCCCCCTTCTTGGTACAGCCGTATTGGCGGATCGCCGGGAAGCGAAATGCCGGGAAGCGGGGCCCTACTGTATTAGTTGAAGGAAACAGGATTTTATGAAGCATAGTATAAAAATGAAATGTTCGGTTTTGGTGAATTTGGGTGTGCTTTTTGAACCTTTTATTTTGTCACTTCAATTGCACGCTAATAAAACAAAAATATATGTGAAACATGGCAAGTACTAAATGGGTGATGTTCCCGACCCATGCAGCTAGATGCGTATAGACGCGAGCACGCAATGACCTCATGAACAAGCTTTGCCACACGGCCCTGACACCGGGGAACTGCATGTTACAGCTCAACATACTGCTCCAGGCCTCAGCCACCTGACCAGAACATGTCCCAGATTGTACGGGCGGTCTGGCTTCTCCACACTCCGCAGGGTCTGCCGTGTCAGGACCCGTGCGGCGCCCTCTCCCAGCTCGCGTCTGCCCTGCGTTTCAATTCGGAAAGCACTCTGCCTCTTCACATTCACATCTGCTGTCTTGCAAAGCTGAGTTTGTCCATCAAGTGCAAGCTATGCGAAATGTCATTTCTCCCTGAATCAAGGTCTCTCCTCTGATTTATTGGGCGTTTCACTTTATACTTTATTTCTAAGAAGATGTCTAACCTTATCTCCTGTATCTGCCATTACCGTCTTCATTATCCCACATTATCACCGCCCGTACATTATTATTACCCCACATTATCACCGCCCGTACATTATTATTACCCCACATTATCACCGCCCGTACATTATTATTACCCCACATTATCACCGCCCGTACTGTAACGATCCTTTCATTCGCTTCCGGTGAAGTCTCCTTTCCTATGATCTCTCAGGGATGACCCGGTGTCATTTGTACTGTCCTTGGGAGGCAAAGTTCCATGTAGTGACCTTGAATACGTGTAACTATTAATCATATCACGTCTAGGACATCTTAATGTAAACTATCCTAATTGGGATAGTCTTTAATACATACATCAGACCTTCCACCCCCTTTATTCACCCGGTGACTCTTCTCTGCACTTTTTCCATGACGTCTTCTGTATGGAGCGGTCCCCACAGCTGTTCTCCATATTCAAGGTGTGTTCTTACTAGGAATTTATACAGGGGCAAACATTCTGCTGTCTTCCCTGCCATCCTTCCCCAGGTTTATGCATGAATATATCCCATTGAGCGCTATTGCTAAGCCTGCGATCTACACACACTCCTAAATCCTTCTCCAGACGGATTCACCTCCTGTCCCATTCAGTTTGTATGTAGCATGATTATAGTTGCTTACCAAACACCCAACCTTACATTTAGTCTGTTCTGCGCCCCATTTTGCTGCCCTTCGCTCCCATATCTGCCCTCCTCTGCACCTCTCGCCATGAACAGATTTCAGGCACCATAACGGAAAGTAAAGCATGTCCGTTAACATTAAGGCAGCAAATTATACACGCCCCTCCCCCCCTTCTTATATCTGTATATTCACATAAATAATCGATATGTAGAGCACACGGTGTCACTGTTTGGTTTGGCAGAATCAAACCGAACCGGTCGATGGCGGTTTCATAATGTCGCCCCTAACAACGCCCCCCGCCGCTGCTGGAGACCATTGGCACAAACGTGCGTGTCTCCCAGAATGTGGGCAGGGGCGGCGAGGGGAGTATAAAGAGGAGGCTGAATTTCGTGAGGTTTTTAAAGCAGTTACAGAATTGAAGCTGGGGGGGCTCCGGAGCTGAACCCTGTTAATTTCAGCTTCTGGGACCCCCCTGCTTCCCGACACACCTCGGAAGGGGGTGTCGGTATCTGCATGTAGAAATGTCCCGGCGGGCCAATAGAAAGTCAGAAGGGATGATCTCACGGCTTCCTATTGGCCTGCAAGATGCCGGGCATGAAAAGACGCCATTATATTAGCCCCGTCGGAAGTGCTATCTATAGATACCGGCACGCCATGCTGAGGTAAGTATCTGGAAGCAGGGCGTCCCCGGAACTGAAGGGGGGTTCAGCGCCAAAGACCCCCTGCTTTAATCCTATAACGAAAAAATAAAGCGAACTGCAGCCGTTAAGGCTACTTTAAGAGGGGGGTTATCTTAACTCACACGGACCCCTTGCCTAAAACTAGCACTCCCTTTCCTATCAGACATGGAACCCTACAGATAAGGGTCCCAGATGGGGAGGGCTGGTGCCCCCCTGGGGTACAGCAGTGTTAAAAGCTTGAACTGTTTATTGACAATTACCTAACAGATTATACTTGTTGTTTTTTTTTGAGTATTTAAAACGGACCCTCGCAGGTAAATATTGTTACATGCGATGGCCCCCCCCCCCGTGAAGCCCCCCGTCCCTCACCCCATTACGTGTTTGTATTTACGCCAGTGTTCTTCTTTTAAACGATTGTAGATTATACTAAAAAAAAAAATGTTATTTATTAATGAGTTTTCTTCTCTCCACTAAAGAGCTTCTTCTCTGTGTTATTATTTTCTGTTTGTTTTCTGTACCAGTTGTTGGGGGAAAATTATTTTTAAAATAAAACATTTTTTTTCTGTTTTAATCCTATCTGTGTGGTCAGCCTATTACCTGGGGGGGAGGGTTAGTAGCACGTGTGGTCAGCCTATTACCTGGGGGGGAGGGTTAGTGTCACGTGTGGTCAGCCTATTACCTGGGGGGGAGGGTTAGTGTCACGTGTGGTCAGCCTATTACCTGGGGAGTGGGGGGGGGGGGATTAGTGTCACGTGTGGTCAGCCTATTACCTGGGGAGAGGGGGGGGTTAGTTTCACGTGTGGTCAGCCTATTACCTGGGGAGTGGGGGGAGTAGGGGGGGGGTTAGTGTCACGTGTGGTCAGCCAATTACCTGGGGGGGAGGTTAGTGTCACGTGTGGTCAGCCTATTACCTAGGGAGAGGGGGGGGTTAGTGTCACGTGTGGTCAGCCTATTACCTGGGGAGTAGGGGGGGGGTTAGTGTCACGTGTGGTCAGCCTATTACCTGGGGGGGAGGGTTAGAGTCACACGTGTGGTTAGCCAATTACCTGGGGGGGGGTTCGTGTCACACGTGTGGTCAGCCTATTACCTGGAGGGGGGTTAGTGTCACGTGTGGTCAGCCTATTACCTGGGGGGGGGGTTAGTGTTACACGCGTAGTCAGCCTATTACCTGGGGGGGGAGGGTTAGTGTTACACGTGAGGTCAGCCTGTTACCTGGGGGAAGGTGGGGGTTAGTGTGACGCACGTGGTCAGCCTGTTAGCTGGAGGGGTTAGTGTCACGTGTGGTCATCAGCCTGTTACCTTGGGGGGAAGGAGGGGGGCGCTTACAACGTGATAGTAAGTCAATGTCAGGTGACACTGCTACAGAACGCACACGTGTGTACTAACGCGCACTGCTACAAAACACACGTGTATCGACGCACGTGTAGTGTCACGCACTTCTACAGAGCACACACACTGACAGAATGCACACGTGTACTGTCATGCACTGCAACAGAATGCACACGCACTGCACATGTGTAGTGTCACGCACTGTGATAGAATGCAAAAGTGTATAAAGGTTAAATGAGCCTACCCCCTTCTGACACACACAGTTTTTGGAAGTAAAATAAGGTCACAGCTCTATTTAAACAATGAAACTGTCTGCCAGTCCTTGTATCTGGATGACCTTGTGTGTCACAACGAGTGTGGCAGGAGATCCTCCCACTGCGCCCCGCTGTTCTCGCCGCCCTGCTGGGGAAGTGTTCCACACCCAGCCCCCGCCTTCTGGCTGCCTGGGCCCAGCCGCATAAGCTGGCGCCCCCAACTTCCTAAGACTTGGGGTGGAGATGTGGTGCATTGGGTCCTTCCTGGTCACTCATGTGATGTCACCACGCGGACTTCTGACCCAGGAAGTAGAGTGAAAGCCAGTCAGGATAACATCAGGGCATAAACAGACCTGTACCGAGAAACACCAAGAACTGAGACGTCAACTTATATGGTTGGGCCCCATAGTATTAGTCCCCCAGGACGTTTGGGCATGGCTGATGGCAGCCAGGTGGTAAGGTACCCTGTGGTGTTTTAGGTACTTCCTGTTCACTCATGTGATGCTACCACGCTTGACTTCTTAACCAGGAAGTAGAGTGCCAGTCAGGATAACATCAGGGTTTAGACAGACACGCAGCAATCTGAGGTAACCAGGAAAATGGCTACCTGTCTGCAGTAATAAAGAAGGATCGCTCAGTACCAACAAGGTAGTGTGTTATTGTGAAGCAGAAACAGACATAACAGTGGCGACGAGGATGGGATCACTGTTATGTCTTAGTGTTTCTGCTTCACAATAACACACTACCTTGTTGGTACTGAGCGATCCTTCGTGGTTAAGAAGTCAAGAGTGGTGACATCACAGCATCATATGACAGTGAACAGGAAGTACCTAAAACACCACAGGGTACCTTACCACCTGGATGCCATCAGCCATGCCCAAACGTCCTGGGGGACTAATACTATGGGGCCCAACCGCATAATTTGACGTCTCAGTTCTTGGTGTTTCTCTCCCCCCCCTCCCCCCCCCGAGAGATGAACATGCCGACGGCTGTATTCCTGGTTTTCTCCGCACAGAGTTGGCAGCCCCCTTAATAACTGTGGGGTGATTTCTGAGCAAATAATCACTGCGTTGTTCCATAGGGCTGTAAGTCTGGCGCAGTCTGCCTGTACCTGGAGGATTTGGTTGCCACAAGATCGTTCCTGCCCAGGGGAATCTTCACAGCCCGGGGGTTACTTTTCTACTCCAGCGCCCTCGCTATGATTGGTACCAAATGTCCCCAGGGCCACCCCTCTCTTCCCCAACTCATCGTATGGTCATACACTCATACTCGTGTGGTATTCCCAGCTGCAGACTACCTAGCCCGCCCGCCGCTTCCGTGCCCAGTGAATGAACGAGTGCCCTATCAGCCACGCCGTGAGCCACGCTTGGTTCCCCCACTACGAAGGCAGACACATGTTCGCACTACTCCATGTGAACAGGTTACCCTTCCTGGACACAATGTACGCCCTGTATTTCCACCTCCCCCGTTTTATCTGTGCGATAGGCAGATCCCGCTCTGCGGCCGTCACCACCCCGATCCTAAATGAGTGTGCCCCAAAAGTGACCCATTCATGCTCTCTGGCAGCGCTTAGAGAGGTCGTTCAACTGAGATGTCATTAAAGGGGTTAGCTCGCAGAGCACCAGGAAATCCTCTCCTCCTCGCACCCGCTGCTCGGCGTCTCGCATTGCCGTCCCCTCACAGGGCACCCCTGCTATCCGCGTGGTAATTAGGTGCACCCACGCCCCTCTGCCCGCCTGATCTGTTTTACATATACACACACACACGTTATTCATTAAACTGTGTTAGTGCAGAGCAGGGCACACCGATATTCAGTAACACGTGTACAAAGTGTCGCGCGCACAGTGTGTCACGCTAATAAAAACTGACATTAACAGACTGTTTCTTACACTTTATTGTCACATACTTAAAAAAGGAAGCAAACCATGAAATCCCTTAAATTTACACACAAACCAACACAAATATATATATATATGTATATATATACTGTATATAGACATTTCATCAGCGTGTCTGTCTGTAGGAGGAGGGGGGGGGGAGATTTCCGTGAGCGAGACCCTGCCCTCTTGGATGAGGGGAGAAGTCCCCCCTCTTCCCCTGAGGTTCGACACTGCTGTCATTTTGGGGAGAAAGCTTCAGAAACCTTTACATTCAGTGCAGGAAATTCAGTGCAGGGGAGCAGAGCGATCTCTCGCCGGGGCGATGGGGCGTTTGGGAGGGTCCGAGGAAGGATTGTCGCTGCTTATTTTTGGTCAGTTCTTTTGTGCGAAAGGATAGGGGGGTCAAATCCTTAAAGGACACACTGTGCCGTTACAGCCCCTGTTCTGTTATTAACCTAAGGGGACAAGGTTGAAGATCACCTCAGGGTCTGGTGTCTCTCAAGGCCCCAAAGGTCAGTGAACGTATCCCTAGGTCAAGAGGTAACCCTGGAGACACAAAGGTCGGGTATATAATCTTACGGTCAGGAGGCTACTTGTGGTCAGGAATCTCCTCGTTAGATGAGATCATAACCTTGGATAAACCTTAGTCACCAAGGTCATTTGAGGTCAAATACATCACCTCAAGGTCATGTGTTAACCTTGGGATAAGGAGATCAGGAGGGGGGAGGGGGGGTGAGCGGTCTCCCCGGGGAGTCCACACCAGCTTCAGGCAGGACATATTTAGGGTCACACAGGTTCCCCCAGGATCATAGATATCCTGAGGTCAGATTGGATCTCAGTTTCTCAGGTCCATGTATTTCTCCCCCTTTTAAAAAGAAAAACAGACAGAATATAATGAGACAAATGGCCCAGGTACAGAAATAGATACTTTGCCAGTTACTCTATGACTTAGCTTTGGAAGTACGGGATTTAATAAAGTGGGCAGGATGTATTTTGGGTAGTCGGACACCTGTGATTAGATTTGCTTACTGTGACAGAGAAAGTAGGGGAGGGGTGCAGAGTGGATCAGAGTTTGGGGGTATCTCTTGATGTCTGAGGGTGGGGGTGGTTTCGGTTTTTAGATGTGGGATCAAGAGCTGGGATATGCTGGGTTATATGTTTGGTGTGAAGTGTTATAGCTGTGGGGCTTCTCGGGGTATAAGCTCAGGATATGCTTCTGCAAGGGATGGGGTTTGGTGTGGGGTGCTTCTAGGGGTGGGGTTCATCAGCTGGCTTTTGATTGGGTAATTGTAGGGATGGGGACTGTCAGCTGGTTGGGTGTTTGTAGGGAAGGGGATGTTAGCTGTTTGGGAGTTGGGTGACTGTAGGGAAGGGGACTGTCAGCTGTTTGGGAGTTGGGTGACTGTAGGGAAGGGGACTGTTAGCTGGTTGGGAGTTGGGTGACTGTAGGCATGGGATCTGTCAGCTGGTTGGGAGTTGGGTGGTTGTAGGGAAGGGGACTGTCAGCTGGTTGGGAGTTGGGTGACTGTAGGGAAGGGGACTGTAAGCTAGTTGGGAGTTGGGTGACTAGGCATGGGATCTGTCAGCTGGTTGGGAGTTGGGCGGTTGTAGGGAAGGAGACTGTCAGCTGGTTGGGAGTTAGGCGACTGTAGGAAAGGGGACAGTCATCTGGTTTGGAGTTGGGTGGTTGTAGGGAAGGGAACTGTCAGCTGGTTGGGAGTTGGGTGACTGTAGGGAAGGGGACTGTCAGCTGGTTTGGAGTTGGGTGGTTGTAGAGAAGAGGACTGTCAGCTGGTTGGGAGTTGGGTGACTGTAGGGAAGGGGACTGTCAGCTGGTTTGGAGTTGGGTGGTTGTAGAGAAGGGGACTGTCAGCTGGTTTGGAGTTGGGTGATTGTAGAGAAGAGGACTGTCAGCTGGTTGGGAGTTGGGTGACTGTAGGGAAGGGGACTGTCAGCTGGTTTGGAGTTGGGTGGTTGTAGAGAAGGGGACTGTCAGCTGGTTGGGAGTTGGGTGGTTGTAGGGAAGGGGACTGGCAGTTGGGTGGTTGTAGAGAAGGGGACTGTCAGCTGGTTGGGAGTTGGATGGTTGTAGAGAAGGGAACTGTCAGCTGGTTGGGAGTTGGGTGGTTGTAGAGAAGGGGACTGTCAGCTGCTTGGGAGTTGGGAGACTGTAGGGAACGGAATTGTCAGCTGCTTGGGAGTTGGCTGAGAAAAAAGAGTGGTGTGAATAGCGCTACAATATATATATATATATATACAACTCAAACACAGTGTGTAAAATTAAAAAACGGCTGCCAGGAAAAAACTAACCCAAACACAGTTAGTGAAAACACACAGAGATAACAATACAGACCGGCGCCTCAATGTCCAAACTGAATGAGTCCAGAGATGTGCTGCAATGTCCAAAAATGCTGATCCGGCAGAAGGACTGCAGACTCCGCAACAGCACACGTGGTTTCATGCAAGGGAGATAAAAAGAAAAATCATAGCGTGACACTGCAAACTATAAACATATAACTCATACAGACATAACATACATGACAAACAACACTCACAGAAAGGCTGACAATAATACAGAGATTTATTTAAACAATACTAAAAACAAGAGAGCTTGGGAGCGGGTCGAGGATCCAGTGTGGTAAAACTGGAATCCTACTTACAGCAAGCCAGAGGGGTACAAGCGATGTGTATACTATGTATACTGTGCAGTTCTTTGGTCAGCTTCGGCGCGTGGTGCTGGTGTAATGGCCGCCGGCGCTTCCTCCAGTTGTTCCTGGTCTCAGCGTCCCTGCAGGCCAAACCTCGCGAGATTCCCGTCAGCCGTGACGTCACTCGCTAGGTGGAGCTACTCGCCGCCGCTTCCTCCTGTACCGCACGTCGTTCGCTCAAGCTGTAACTGGGTGCTGTGACCTGCTCCTTGGAAAGTCTCTTGTGAACAATCTCTAAAGATTAGAGATTGTTCACAAGAGACTTTCCAAGGAGCAGGTCACAGCACCCAGTTACAGCTTGAGCGAACGACGTGCGGTACAGGAGGAAGCGGCGGCGAGTAGCTCCACCTAGCGAGTGACGTCACGGCTGACGGGAATCTCGCGAGGTTTGGCCTGCAGGGACGCTGAGACCAGGAACAACTGGAGGAAGCGCCGGCGGCCATTACACCAGCACCACGCGCCGAAGCTGACCAAAGAACTGCACAGTATACATAGTATACACATCGCTTGTACCCCTCTGGCTTGCTGTAAGTAGGATTCCAGTTTTACCACACTGGATCCTCGACCCGCTCCCAAGCTCTCTTGTTTTTAGTATTGTTTAAATAAATCTCTGTATTATTGTCAGCCTTTCTGTGAGTGTTGTTTGTCATGTATGTTATGTCTGTATGAGTTATATGTTTATAGTTTGCAGTGTCACGCTATGATTTTTCTTTTTATCTCCCTTGCATGAAACCACGTGTGCTGTTGCGGAGTCTGCAGTCCTTCTGCCGGATCAGCATTTTTGGACATTGCAGCACATCTCTGGACTCATTCAGTTTGGACATTGAGGCGCCGGTCTGTATTGTTATCTCTGCTTGGGAGTTGGGTGACTGTAGGGATGGGGGCTGTCAGCTGGTTGGGAGTTGGGTGGTTGTAGGGAATGGGACTGTCAGCAGGTTGGGAGTTGGGTGACTGTAGGGAAGGGGACTGTCAGCTGGTTGGGAGTTGGGTGACTAGGGAAGGGGACTGTCAGTTGGTTGGGTGACTGTAGGGAAGGGGACTGTCAGCTAGTTGGGAGTTGGGTGACTAGGGAAGGTCACAGTCAGCTGGTTGGGTGTTGTGTGACTGTAAGGAAGGTCACAGTCAGCTGGTTGGGAGTTGGGTGGTTGTAGGGAAGGGGATTGTTAGCTGGTTGGGAGTTGGGTGGCTGTAGGATAGGGGACTGTCAGTTGGTTGGGAGTTGGGTGACTGTAGACATGGGATCTGTCAGTTGGTTGGTCCTCACCTGGTCCCCTAGGAGTTTCTTATCTGTGGGTCCCGGAAGTAGCACAGACTCTTCAGCTGGTGAATCTGGCTTCATTTCCACCACAATCCCATCCTTCTCTCCACAAGACTTTGTACTGGGAGAGACACAGAGTGAGTGATGCAGTGTGCGAATGAGTGCGAGTGTGATGCAGTGTGCAAGAGACAGTGCGAGTGTGATGTAGAGTGAGAGTGATGTAGTGTGCGAGTGAGTGCAAGAGACTGCGAGTGATGCAGAGTGAGAGAGAGACATTGCGAGTTTGATGCAGTGTGCAAGTGAGTGAGAGACATTGCGAGTGTGACGCAGAGTGAGAGTAAGCGAGAGACACCGGGCGCGAGCGTGAAAGACACATACAGGGAATGAGAGTGCAGTCTGAGGTGTCACATGTAGTTTGTATGTGTGTGCACGAGTGTGCGCTCACATGCTCGCCCCATACTCACATGTCCTGCTTCCCCGAACGCCCACAGGGGATGTGGCCCTTCTTATACAGGAAGTAGAGCACGGCCCCTAGCACGGCCAGGAGCAGGATACACACAATGACCACAACAATTACCACGCCGTGGCTCCCCGCCTTCGTGGGCTCTGCACAGACAATATGCGTGTCACCAGCGGGCCTCATTAGAATGCGTGATGTCACACATTGGGAAATCAGATTTCCCTTTCACCATCATAAGTGTGTGATGTCACAGAATGATGTCAATATCTTTTTGCTACTTAGTATGCGTGGCGTCATATTATTCCCTTACTTATTAGTATGCGTGATGTCACAATGTGATGTCATATTAACCCTTACTTATAAGTTTGTGTGATGTCACAAAGGGGTGTCATATTATCCCTTCAATTATTAGTATGCGTGATGTCACACTGGATATTAGTTCACTCTCCTGTCTTCATTAGTATGCGTGATGTCACTAGAGGTGTCTGGTTAACACATGACATCGTTAGAGTGCACAGAAGAGGGTAATAAATAGGAGGGCAGTGGGTGGAAGATCGTGGTTGGGGGCAGTTAGAGATCAGCGGGAGCAGATAAAACGTGGGGCAGATAGAAAGCGGGGCAGTTAGTGGCACTATGAGATAACTGACCTTTTATGATGGTTTCCACTAATATGAAGAGAGAGAACAAACAAATGAATGAGGATCACACTCCAACCAAACACTCAACCCCCTACTGTCTGTCTGTCTGTCCCATTCCCCTACTGTGTCTGTCCCATTCCCCTACTGTCTGTCTGTCCCATTCCCCTACTGTCTGTCTGTCCCATTCCCCTGCTGTCTGTCTGTCCCATTCCTCTACTGTGTCTGTCCCATTCCCCTACTGTCTGTCTGTCTGTCCCATTCCCCTATTGTGTCTGTCCCATTCCCCTATTGTGTCTGTCCCATTCCCCTACTGTATGTCTGTCTGTCCCATTCCCCTACTGTGTCTGTCCCATTCCCCTACTGTGTCTGTCCCATTCCCCTACTGTATGTCTGTCTGTCTGTCCCATTCCCCTACTGTCTGTCTGTCCCATTCCCCTACTGTCTGTCTGTCTGTCCCATTCCCCTACTGTGTCTGTCCCATTCCCCTACTGTGTCTGTCCCATTCCCCTACTGTATCTGTCCCATTCCCCTACTGTCTGTCTGTCTGTCCCATTCCCCTACTGTGTCTGTCCCATTCCCCTACTGTCTGTCTGTCTGTCTGTCCCATTCCCCTACTGTCTGTCTGTCCCATTCCCCTACTGTGTCTGTCCCATTCCCCTACTGTGTCTGTCCCATTCCCCTACTGTCTGTCTGTCTGTCCCATTCCCCTACTGTCTGTCTGTCTGTCTGTCTGTCTGTCCCATTCCCCTACTGTGTCTGTCCCATTCCCCTACTGTCTGTCTGTCTGTCCCATTCCCCTACTGTCTCTGTCTGTCCCATTCCCCTACTGTCTGTCTGTCCCATTCCCCTACTGTCTGTCTGTCCCATTCCCCTACTGTGTCTGTCCCATTCCCCTACTGTCTGTCTGTCCCATTCCCCTACTGTCTGTCTGTCCCATTCCCCTACTGTCTGTTCTATTTCCCTACTGTCTGTCTATCCCATTCCCCTACTGTCTGTCTGTCTGTCTGTCCCATTCCCCTACTGTCTATATGTCACATTCCCATACTGTCTGTCTGTCCCATTCCCCTACTGTCTGTCTGTCTGTCCCATTTCCCTACTGTCAATCTGTCCCATTCCCCTACTGTGTCTGTCCCATTCCCCTACTGTATCTGTCCCATTCCCCTACTGTCTGTCTGTCTGTCCCATTCCCCTACTGTGTCTGTCCCATTCCCCTACTGTCTGTCTGTCTGTCCCATTCCCCTACTGTCTGTCTGTCCCATTCCCCTACTGTGTCTGTCCCATTCCCCTACTGTGTCTGTCCCATTCCCCTACTGTCTGTCTGTCTGTCTGTCCCATTCCCCTACTGTCTGTCTGTCTGTCCCATTCCCCTACTGTCTCTGTCTGTCCCATTCCCCTACTGTGTCTGTCCCATTCCCCTACTGTCTGTCTGTCCCATTCCCCTACTGTCTGTCTGTCCCATTCCCCTACTGTCTGTCTGTCCCATTCCCCTACTGTCTGTTCTATTCCCCTACTGTCTGTCTATCTATCCCATTCCCCTACTGTCTGTCTGTCTGTCTGTCTGTCTGTCTGTCTGTCTGTTCCATTCCCCTACTGTCTATATGTCACATTCCCCTACTGTCTGTCTGTCCCATTCCCCTACTGTCTGTCTGTCTGTCCCATTCCACTACTGTCTATCCCATTCCCCTACTGTCTATATGTCACATTCCCCTACTGTCTGTCTGTCCCATTCCCCTACTATCTGTCTGTCTGTCTGTCCCATTCCCCTACAGTCTGTCCCATTCCCCTACAGTCTGTCCCATTCCCCTACTGTCTGTCTGTCCCATTCCCCTACTGTCTGTTCTATTCCCCTACTGTCTGTCTGTCTATCCCATTCCCCTACTGTCTGTCTGTCTGTCCCATTCCCCTACTGTCTATATGTCACATTCCCCTACTGTCTGTCTGTCTGTCTGTCTGTCTGTCTGTCTGTCTGTCTGTCTGTCTGTCCGATTCCCCTACAGTCTGTCCCATTCCCTTACTGTCTGTCCCATTCCCCTACTGTCTGTCTGTCCCATTCCCCTACTGTCTGTCTCCCCATCTGTCCTGTCTACTCTCTATGTGCCTCTCCTCCCCTATCTATCCCATCCCCCACTGCTCTCCCCTCCCCTCTTTCCCCTCCACCCCCCCCCCCCCTGTGCATTCCATACATACCTGTGTTGGTGACAGAAGGTGCCCTGGTTACAGGTCCTGTGTGAAGAGATTACAGACGGTCACATGAGAAACAGCCCCCTGACACGCAATAAGAACTGTACATACAGTTGTGTGAAAAAGAAAGTACACACTTTGAATTCCATGGTTTTACATATCAGGACATAATAACAATCATCTGTTCCTTAGCAGGTCTTAAAATTAGGTAGATACAACCTCAGATGAACAACAACACATGACATATTACACCGGGTCATGATTTATTTAACAAAAATAAAGCCAAAATGGAGAAGCCATGTGTGAAAAACTAAGTATACCTTATGATTCAATAGCTTGTAGAACCACCTTTAGCAGCAATAACTTGAAGCAATCGTTTTCTGTATGAATTTATCAGTCTCTCACATCGTTGTGGAGGAATTTTGGCCCACTCTTCTTTACAACTTTGCTTCAGTTCATTGAGGTTTGTGGGCATTTGTTTATGAACAGCTCTCTTAAGGTCCAGCTACAGCATTTCAATCGGTTGAGGTCTGGACTTTGACTGGGCCATTGCAACACCTTGATTCTTTTCTTTTTCAGCCATTATGTTGTAGATTTGCTGGTATGCTTGGGATCATTGTCCTGTTGCATGACCCAATTTCAGCCAAGCTTTAGCTGTCGGACAGATGGCCTCACATTTGACTCTAGAATACTTTGGTATAAAGAGTAGTTCATGGTCGACTCAATGACTGCAAGCTTCCCAGGTCCTGTGGCTGCAAAACAAGCCCAAATCATGACCCCTCCACCACCGTGCTGGACAGTTGGTATGAGGTGTTTGTGCTGATATGCTGTGTTTGGTTTTCGCCAAACTGGCACTGTGCATTAAGGCCAAACATCTCCACTTTGGTCTCATCTGTCCAAAGGACATTGTTCCAGAAGTCTTGTGGTTTGTTCAGATGCAACTTTGCAAACCTAAGCCGTGCTACCATGCTCTTTTTAGAGAGAAGAGGCGTTCTCCTGGCAACCCTTCCAAACAAACCATACTTGTTCAGTCTTTTTCTAATTGTAGTCATGAACTTTAACATTTAACATGCTAACTGAGGCCTGTAGAGTCTGAGATGTAACTCTTGTTTTTTTTGCAATTTCTCTGCGCATTGCACGGTCAGACCTTGGGGTGAATTTGCTGGGACGTCCACTCCTGGGAAGATTGGCAATTGTCTTGAATGTTTTCCACTTTTGAATAATCTTTCTCACTGTAGAATGATGGACTTTAAATTGTTTGGAAATTGCCTTATAACCCTTCCCAGATTGATGGGCAGCAACAATTGCTTCTCTAAGATCATTGCTGATGTCTTTCCTCCTTGGCATTGTGTTAACACACACCTGAATGCTCCAGACCAGCAAACTGCTAAAACTTCGGCTTTTATAGAGGTGGTCACACTTGCTGATGATCAATTAATCAAGGGCATTTGATTAGCAGCACCTGTCTGCTACTTAGCATCTAAATTCCTATGGAAGCAATAAAGGTTTACTTAGTTTTTCACACATGGCTTCTCCATTTTGGCTTTATTTCTGTTAATGTGTTATTGTTCATCTGAGGTTGTAGTTACCTAATTTTAAGACCTGCTAAGGGACAGATGATTGTTATTATGTCCTGATATGTAAAACCATGGAATTCAAAGAGGGTGTACTTTCTTTTTCACACCACTGTAAATGTACATGTATATATACACAAAAATAGATACGTGCAATTAAACACACATGGGTACACATGCACATAGGTATCTGAATACACATTATATATATACCACACTTATTAAAGTTATGGTGGGTAAAAAAAGTGACAAAAACCCTCCACAGTAAAGCATATAGCACATGGAAATATTACTGTATGTTCATTTGCATGTCTTAGACAGGTTTGCAGCCCTGTCTTTCACTATTATCACCCAGCTTACAGTGCTTCCACTGCAGTGTGTATGTATGTGTGTATGTATGTATGTATCTTATCTTACTATCTTACTATTTACTATATATTTCTGAAAGCATTGTATGTATGTATGTTTCCCTGGTGTGTTCCCTGTCCCTAGCGGCAATCTCATTGGTCCCTTGGCCCGCCCGTCCCCGCACACCTCTCATTGGCCACACACACTCACAGCACTACTTCAGGCCCCCTTGCAGCTCACCTTCCCCCCTCCCGGTGGCCGTCACTCTCCCCCGTCACCCGGACCGCAGCTCACCTTCCCCCCCCCCGGACAGGCCCCGCACCTTCCCCCCTCCCTGTGGCCGTCACTCTCCCCCCTCAGCCGGACAGGCCCCGCACCTTCCCCCCTCCTGGTGGCCGTCACTCTCCCCCCTCAGCTGGACAGGCCCCGCACCTTCCCCCCTCCCTGTGGCCGTCACTCTCCCCCCTCAGCCGGACAGGCCCCGCACCTTCCCCCCTCCTGGTGGCCGTCACTCTCCCCCCTCAGCCGGACAGGCCCCGCACCTTCCCCCCTCCCTGTGGCCGTCACTCTCCCCCCTCAGCCGGACAGGCCCCGCACCTTCCCCCCTCCTGGTGGCCGTCACTCTCCCCCCTCAGCCGGACAGGCCCCGCACCTTCCCCCCTCCCTGTGGCCGTCACTCTCCCCCCTCAGCCAGACAGGCCCCACACCTTCCCCCCTCCCGGTGGCCGTCACTCTCCCCCCTCAGCTGGACAGGCCCCGCACCTTCCCTGCTGCACGTTTCCCGGCGGCTCGCGCTCACAGGTGCAGAGAGGGGGCGCGTGCGCAGCGCTCCCGGGAGAGCAGAGAAGGGCCAGACGCGCGACAATCGGAGGAGCGCGGGAGAGAGGAGCGGTGCTGTGAATCCTGGCAGAGGTGAGGGGGCTTTGTGTGTGCGTGGGGAGATGGGGGGGACAGTGTGTGTGGGACACCGTGTGTGTGTGGGGGGGAGGGACAGTGTGTGTGTGGGGGAGGGGGGGACAGTGTGTGGGTGGGGGAGGGAGGGGAACGTGTGTGTGTGTGTGTGTGGGGGAGGGGGGACAACGTGTGTGTGTGTGTGGGGGAGGGGGGACAGTGTGTGTGTGTGTGTGAGGGGGGGAACAGTGTGTGTGTGTGGGGGGGGACAGTGTGTGGGGAGGAGATGGGGGGACAGTGTGTGTGGGACACCGTGTGTGTGTGGGGGAGGGGGGGACAGTGTGTGTGGGGGGGTTACAGTGTGTGTGTGTGGGGGAGGGGGGGACAGTGTGTGTGTGTGTGTGTGAGGGGGGAACAGTGTGTGTGTGTGGGGGGGGACAGTGTGTGGGGAGGAGATGGGGGGACAGTGTGTGTGGGACACCGTGTGTGTGTGGGGGAGGGGGGGGCAGTGTGTGTGGGGGGGGGCGGTGTGTGTGGGGGGGGGACAGTGTGTGTGTGTCGGGGATGGGGGGACAGTGTGTGTGTGGGGGAGGGGGGGACTGTGTGTGTGTGTGAGGGGGGGGACAGTGTGTGGGGGAGGGGGGACAGTGTGTGTGTGGGGGGGGGGGGGGGGGACAGTGTGACTCCCGGGCAACGCCGGGTCTCTCAGCTAGTGTATGTATAAAAATTAAAGATGCTGGGTGCACACAGTAGTATAAGTAAAGAAATCACAGTATACTTATCATAAGTCCGGGTGCTCGCAGCTGGACGGGGAACACCAACCAGTCCCAAAATAGTCTAAGATAAAGAATCCGCAGCACTCGCGTATAGAAAAACATGGATTTAATCACAAGAGGTTATCAGGCAGTCAGACAAACTCCAGAGCTTGAGAAAAGACCTAGACGTACGTGAGTGCTGCGGATCCTTTATCATATATATATATATATATATATATATATATATATATATATATATATTGTACAGTGGTCGACAAATCACCAAAAAATCTACTCGCCGAACAAAAAAACCTACTCGCCACCTAGTACCACACGTGTGCTGCTTGGGCCAATAGGAGCACGCCACGGTGTTAAATCCACTCGCCCGGGGCGTGCAAATGTATAGGTTTGTCGAACATATATATATACACACACACAAGTGCATAAATGTATACACACATACGTATATTTCTACAGGTACATGGGTAACATACTCTCTTCCAGTCGGACTTCTTCTTCGCTGATGCCATGTTTGTTGGAGGCCGTACAGGTGACCCCTGACCTGATCAGCTCCGGGGTCACCAGGAAGCTCAACCCACTGATCAGTCTGTGACCATCGTGCCTCTGTACCTGTGACATGAGACATGGAGACTGAGCGGGGGGGGGGGGGGCGCGGAGAGAGTATGGGGGGGGGACACACAGAGAGAAAGGAGATTGAGCGGAGGGACAAGAGGGGGGCACTGAGAGTATGGGGGGGGGGACACAGAGAGAAAGGACACTGAGCGGAAGGACGAGGGGCGGCGCTGAGAGAGTATTGGGGGGGATGGGATACAGAGAGAAAGGACACTGAGCGGAGGGACGAGGGGCGGTGCTGAGAGAGTATTGGGGGGGATGGGATAGAGAGAGAAAGGAGACTGAGCAGAGGGACAAGAGGGGGACGCTGAGAGTATGGGGGGCACAGAGAGAAAGGAGACTGAGCAAAGGGACAAGAGGGGGGCCCTGAGAGAGTATGGGGGGTGGGATAGAGAGAAAGGAGACGGAGAGGAGGGACAAGAGGGGAGCGCTGAGAGTGTATGGGGGGTGGGATAGAGAGAAAGGAGACGGAGAGGAGGGACAAGAGTGGGGCGCTGAGAGTGTATGGGGGGTGGGATAGAGAGAAAGGAGACTGAGGAGGGACAAGAGGGGGGCGCTGAGAGTGTATGGGGGGTGGGATAGAGAGAAAGGAGACTGAGAGGAGGGACAAGAGGGGGGCGCTGAGAGTGTATGGGGGGACACAGAAAGGAGACTGAACAAGGGGAAACTGGGGGGTGCTAAGAGTATGGGGGGGACACAGAGAGAAAGGAGACTGAGCGGAGGGACAAGAGGGGGGATGCTGAGTATGGGGGGATGGGATACATAGAGAAAGGAGACTGAGCGGAGGGACAAGAGGGGGCGCTGAGAGTATGGGGGACACACAAAGAAAGGAGACTGAAAAGGGGGAGACTGGGGGGGGGGGACACAGAAATTGGAGAGGAGGACAGTTACCGTTGTGCCGTTGGCTGACCAGGTGATGTGGGGCTTGGGGTGACCCAGCGCTGTGCACGTCACGTTCACCAGGTCATTCTCTTGCACAAGGAAGAGCAGTGAGCTCACGGATACCTCCGGCTTCCCTACGAGAGGACACGGGGGACGTTACACTCTGACCTGTGCACCCCGACCCCTGACCTAGGTCTCCCAAACCCCCCCGTTTTCCTCTCATGTACCTTCCACGATGACTTCCAGCTCCCTGCTCACACGCAGTCCTGGCACACGGGGCATGTCAATGACACACTTGTACGTCGCCGACACACTGTGATTCACCTGACTCAAGTTCAGAGAGGGGCCACGAACCACGACCTTCCCCTTCTGTGGAGGTCAGAGGAGGAGGAGGGGGGGAAAAAGAGGGTAGGGCCCAAGAGGTCAAAGGTTAAGGGTCATCAATGAGGTGACAAGTCAAGGGTTTGTAGTGAAAAGTAAGAGGTCGCGATAGGAGGGGAGAATTCAGAGGTGAAATGAGAGGTTAAAGGTGAAAAATAATAGAGATCACAGTGTGTGTTTGGTGGTCAGAATAGAAAAATGGGAGCGGTCAGAGGTCAGGAAGGTGAAGGTGGTAAGAGGAGAGAGGTCAGCACTTGTTCCCCAGGTTTTTGGCGGATCTTACACTTTTCCACTGGATCTGTGTCTCAGCTGATCCATTCACTTCACAAAGGACACTCAAATCGTCCCCAAGTGTCACTATGAGGGGGGACATCTGAGAAAACTGGGGTGTGTCCAGGTCTGGAGGGGAGAGAGAGGATCAGTGTAGTAAACCCCAATAACAGAGGGTAAAGGGCACGCCACATTGTCAGAAATAGGGGAGGTTGTGTTTAGTCGCTGGGGGTCAGACGTAAAGGTTCAGTGTGCACGACGGGCACAGGTAAAGGTCAACGTTTATTATACTGTAGCGCTCGAAAAGAGGTCAGAGGTCAGAGTTCAGAAATGCACGATAACTATCAACTCCAGAGACTTTGATGTGCCCAATGACGTACAGCCTGTAGGTCAAAGGACAAATGAGGGTCAGCATTGGTAACTCACAGTGCACGTGAATCTCAGTCTCTGCCCGCAGACTGGCGTCAAAGTAATTCAAATCGAGTCCCTGACACATGTAGCGCCCGGAGTCCTCGCGCTGGACTTTCTCCAGCACCAGAGAGGGCCCTTCTCCCAAGATCTCTTCATCTCTCTGGAGGAGAGGCACAGGAGAGGAACGTGAGAGGGGGGAGAGGGAGTAGGAGAGAGAAGCGGAAGGAAGGAAGGGAGAGTGAAGGGGAGGGAGTGGGAGAGAGTGGGAGAGAGGAGGGGAGGGAGTGGGAGAGAGGAGGGGAGGGAGTGGGAGAGAGGAGGGGAGGGAGTGGGAGAGAGGAGGGGAGGGAGTGGGAGAGAGGAGGGGAGGGAGTGGGAGTGGGGGGGGAGAGGGAGAGAGGGGAGGGAGTAGGAGAGAGGATGGGAGAGAGTGGGGGAAGGGAAGGAGTGGGAGAGAGAGGGGGGAACTGAGAAGAGGAGGGCGAGAGAAGAGATCAAATCTTTGCTAAAGTTTGCAAACCAGACAAAATTTGTCGGTTAGTTTCGTGAAAAATCTCGCACATCACATTGGCAATATGACCTATATAGGGCTGTTTCTGCGCATGCGCGACTGTGCGCACGCGCGACTGTGCGCACGCGCGACTGTGCGCACGCGCGACTGTGGATGTGTGAACTTCTGAGAACATGTCTTGACAAAACACAATGTATTAAAAATGTGCAAACACATTTGAAAACATTCACACATCTCCAGTCAAGAGAAAGAGAAGCGGAGAGAGACTGGGAGGGGGAGAGGGGATCGGGAGGGAGGGGGAGAAGGAGGTCAGAGAGAGGGAGGGGGGAATGGGGGGAGAGTTGATCATAGAAACAGATTAAGGTGAGAGGGACAAAGGAGTTTGACATGAGACATGGGGAGTAGGAGGTGGAGAGTAGGAGGTGGGGAGTAGGAGGTGGGGAGTAGGAGGTGGGGAGTAGGAGGGTTTGCAAGAGAGATGGGGATATAGGGGTGGGGATAAAGGGGTGATGATCCCCGACCTCAGCGATAGTCCTGGAGTAGGTTCTCTCGGGCTGGGGACTCCCGTCCCCCTCACATCTCAGCTCCACAGTGTCCCCTTCTTTCACCGGCCCGAGAGGACTCTTCTTCAGCAGGGTCAGCTTCATGTTGGGGTCTGGGGGAGAGCAAAAGGTATGTGAGCCCCCCCCCAAATACAGACACTCCTCACATACAGGCACCCCCTCCAAATACAGGCACCCCCTCCAAATATATGCACCACCCAAATACATGCACCCCCTCCAAATACAGAAATTCCACAAATACAGACACTCCTCAAATACAGGCACCACCCAAATACAAGTACCCCCTCCAAATACAGGCACCCCCTCCAAATACAGGCACCCCCTCCAAATACAGGCACCCCCTCCAAATACAGGCAACCCCCCCAAATACAGGCAACCCCCCCAAATACAGGCACCCCCTCCAAATATAGGCACCCCCTCCAAATATAGGCACCCCCTCCAAATACAGGCACCCCCCCCAAATACAGGCACCCCCCCCAAATACAGGCACTAAACCCCCAATACAGACACTCCTCAAATACAGACACTTCCTCCAAATACAGGCACCCCCCCCCCAAATACAGACACCACCCAAATACATGCACCCCCTCCAAATACAGAAACCCCACAAATACAGACACCCCCTAAATACACACTTCCCAATTATAGGCACCCCAAGAAATACAACCCCCACAAATACAGATCCTCCCCCCAAATACAGACACCCCCTCCAAATACAGAAAACCCACAAATACACACTTCCCAAATACAGATACCCCCACTCCAAACACAGAACCCCAATAAATACAACCCCCCACAAATACAGATACCCAAAGTACACACACTCCCAGATGTCCCCCCAAATCGCCGACACTATGGCAGCCATGTGACGCCCCTCGCCCCTCGCCCCTCGCCCCTCGCGTACATAATACAGTGATGTTCCAGCGTTCCGACTCCATCATGTGGTCGCCGCCGGGCAGCTGATACGCGACCTCACAGTAAAAGAAAGCGTTGCTGTCAGACCGCTGCACGGGCAACGAGAGAGTGCTGCTGACCGTGAAGAGACCGCTGGACTCCTGGATCACCTGAGAAGTGACCGCAACCTCTAAGAGAGGGAGAGAGAGAGAAACATGAGAGAAGAGAGAGACATGGGGAGAGGGAGAGACAGAGATGGCTAGGAGAGGGGGTAGTAGAGGCAGGAAGGCGATGGAGAGACAGAGGGATAAAGGGGAAGAAGAGAGAGAGACACACAAAGAAAGAGAGATGGAGCAGATAGAGGGAAGACAGAGAGAGGAGTGAGTCAGAGAAAAGAAGTGAGGGGGAGAGGGGAGAGGAGAAGGAGGAGAGGGGAGAGTCAGAGAAAAGAAGTGAGGGGGGGAGAGGTGAGGGAGGGGAGTCAGAGAAAAGTGAGGGAAGAGGGGAGAGGAGAGGGAAGAAGAGCGAGTCAGAGAAAAGAAGTGAGGGGGGGAGGGGAGAGGCGGGGATATTACAAGTAAGGCCGTGCGTATAGTGCCCGCGACGGGCGATGCCGCCCAACATCAAATCCCTTTCCGCCGCCGCTTATAGTAAGCGCGACGGCGGCAATGCGACGGAGCGATGTCGCGTCGCGGACTTTGGAAGCCGGGAATATTTGATTTTTCAGGGGCTGTCGCCTCATGTGACAGCCCCTGAACCAATCAAATGCCATGAACCTGCGACGCCGTCGCAAAGCGAAATATAACTTTCGCTAGCGGAGACGGGTGACGTTACCTATCCCGTCGCCGGTCGCGGGCACTATACGCGCGGCCTAACACTTTTATTAACCCCTATGCTACCACGGGGGCATATTAGAAGAGGCCTAAATGCCTGGCCTTTGTAGTGGGAGAGTCCGATCTCCAGTCAGTGCTACACGTACGCTCTTTTCCGTTACTCAGAGGCGTCCGATTCTTGTACCAGGTGATGTGAGGCGCTGGGAACCCGTTCTTACTGACACAGCTCGCAATCTGCAAGACAGACACAGTGTCACCCCACAGCAGTGCCCTGTCACACTGTCATCCCCCCAGCAGTGCCCTGTCACACTGTCACCCCCCAGCAGTGCCCTGTCACACTGTCACCCCCCAGCAGTGCCCTGTCACACTGTCACCCCCCCAGCAGTGCCCTGTCACAGTGTCACCCCACAGCAGTGCCCTGTCACAGTGTCACCCCCCAGCAGTGCCCTGTCACACTGTCACCCCCCAGCAGAGTCCTGTCAGTGTCACCCCCCAGCAGTGTCCTGTCAGTGTCACCCCCCAGCAGTGTCCTGTCACAGTGTCACCCCCCAGTAGTGCCGTCACAGTGTCACCCCCCCAGCAGTGCCCTGTCACGGTGTCACTCCCCAGCAGTGCCCTGTCACAGTGTCACCCCCGCCAGCAGTGCCCTGTCACGGTGTCACCCCCCCCCCCCCCCCCAGCAGTGCCCTGTCACGGTGTCACCCCCCCCAGCAGTGCCCTGTCACAGTGTCACCCCCCAGCAGTGCCCTGTCACAGTGTCACCCCCCAGCAGTGCCCTGTCACAGTGTCACCCCCCAGCAGTGCCCTGTCACAGTGTCACCCCACAGCAGTGCCCTGTCACAGTGTCACCCCCCAGCAGTGCCTTGTCACACTGTCACCCCCTAGCAGTGTCCTGTCAGTGTCACCCCCCAGCAGTGTCCTGTCACAGTGTCACCCCCCAGTAGTGCCGTCACAGTGTCACTCCCCCAGCAGTGCCCTGTCACGGTGTCACTCCCCAGCAGTGCCCTGTCACAGTGTCACCCCCCCAGCAGTGCCCTGTCACAGTGTCACCCCCCCAGCAGTGCCCTGTCACAGTGTCACCCCCCCCCCCCCCCCAGCAGTGCCCTGTCACGTGTCACTCCCCAGCAGTGCCCTGTCACAGTGTTTCCCCCCCCAGCAGTGCCCTGTCACGGTGTCACCCCCCAGCAGTGCCCTGTCACAGTGTCACCCCCCCAGCAGTGTCCTGTCAGTGTCACCCCCAGCAGTGCCCTGTCACCGTGTCACCCCCTCAGCAGTGCCCTGTCACCGTGTCATCCCCTACAGCAGTGCCCTGTCACAGTGTCATCCCCCACAGCAGTGCCCTGTCACACTGTCACCCCTAGCAGTGCCCTGTCGCACTGTCACCCCCCCTCCCCCCGCTGTGCCCTGTCACGGTGCACATTATTACCTCAGTGCTTTCGTTTGTCACCAATATCCCAACATCTGTCATTTTGATTTCGGCACTTCAGGAGCCTCTAGGCAGAGAGATGAGAAATGTGAGACCAGCAGCCCTCCGCTGCAAAACAGGGTCACATTGCATTCCTGTCCACACCATCCAAAATAACTCTTTCACTGCCAGAGTAAGAGTTAACCCTTTAAATTAATGACAACATATCTGTATCATGACATCCACATATCACAGGAACCCCGCAGATTAAATTAAAAACGACATATCCATCGAGTCCAACATTTCAACATTTTTTACATTCAATGTGTGTGAGATCCCCATTCCGGTTGTATGTATGTATGTATGTATATGTATGTTATGTATGTATATGTATGTATATGTATGTATATGTTATGTGTGTAAGTATATGTATGTATATGTATGTATGTATGTATGTGTATATGTAAGTATATGTATGTATGTATGTATGTATGTGTATGTGTATGCAAGTATAAGTATGTATGTGTATGTGTATGTATGTGTATGTGTATGTATGTACTTAAGTATATGTAAGTGTATGTATGTATGTATGTATGTATGTATGTATGTGTATGTGTATATGTAAGTATGTGTATGTGTATATGTAAGTATATGTATGTATGTGTATGTGTATATGTATGTATGTGTATGTATGTATGTATGTGTATGTATGTGTATGTATGTGTATGTATGTGTATGTATGTATGTATGTATGTGTATGTAAGTATATGTAAGTATATGTAAGTATATGTATGTATGTATGTGTATGTGTATATGCAAGTGTATGTGTATGTGTATATGTAAGTATATGTGTGTATGTGTATGTATGTATGTAAGTATATGTATGTATGTATGTATATTGTGACAGAAACCAGGGGATGGTAATAAATTCCATATATAGGGCTCCCAGGATACTGAACAGTTTCTATCCTGTCTGGCCTGGGAGTGCAGCCTTATAATACATGCACTCCATCCCACAGTTTTGGGCAAGCGCTGGAACTGAGGGATTTCTGTCACCTGTCATGCTAATTAGAAATCAGGTATGTAAGACTGATTTCCTGTTTGCTCTTGTCTCTTCTCCAGAGCCTGGAAGGCTGCTGAACACAGTGGGGAGAAGCCCCTTCCCCCCACACAGGTTCAATTGTTCTATTCATTTGGCTAACTCTGCAAAAGTACCTTGTTTTGTTGTTGGAAAGTGGAAAAGCCACTTCCACCCTGAGTTAGGGAAATCTAAGTTAAGTTATCGCTCAGGTGAGCAGCTTTTGTTTTGATGTGTTTTGTTGTATGCACTGTGGCAGTCTCAGTGCCTGGGGACTGAATAAACCAGGCACAGCCTGTTTAAAGGAACAGTACGTGACGCCTCCTCATTTAACCTACCCCAAAAGACCGTGTTCTAACCGTCCCGGAAAAGCAGCGGAGCCCCGGAGTAAGCTGTTTGTCACAATATGTATGTATGTATGTATGTGTATGTGTATATGTATGTATGTGTATGTATGTAAGTGTATGTATGTATGTAAGTATATGTATGTATGTAAGTATATGTATGTATGTAAGTATATGTATGTATATGTATGTAAGTATATGTATGTATATGTATGTAAGTATATGTATGTATGTATAAGAGACAGAACTTTTCAGATCTGGATCGGCGTATGTTACGATGGGTATAGTATTATATATGTATATATATTATATATACACATGTATATATTTATTTATAAAAAATGCATGCACAGTTAGAGATAATATATATTATGGGCGTATGTAACAGTTACAGACCAGATTAAAATGTGAAACAGCCTTAGTTTTAAAAGAACTTAAACTGGTGGTGGATGTGAGAGTCTCTGGTAGGTTGTTCCAGTTTTGGGGGGCACTGTAAGAGAAGGAGGAACGGCGGATACTTTGTTGAGCCTTGGGACCATGAACAGTCTTTTGGAGTCAGATCTCAGATGATAAGTGCTGCATGTGGTAGGGGTGAGGAGCTTGTTCAGATAGACGGGTAGCTCGTCCAGGAAGTATTTGAAATCAAGACAGGAAAGGTGAACTTTGCGCCTAGACTCAAGTGATGGCCAATCTAGTTCTTTGAGCATATCGCAGTGATGTGTGTTATAGTTGCATTGGAGAACAAAACGGCAAATTGAATTGTAGAAGGTGTCAAGTTTGCTATGGTGGTTTTGGGGTGCCGAGCTGTATACTATGTCTCCATAGTCGATAATTGGCATTAGCATCTGCTGTGCGACACACTTTCTGACCAGGAGACTTAGGGAGGATTTGTTCCTGTAAAGTACCCCTAGTTTGGCATAGGTTTGGATGTCAGGGTATCAATGTGCATCCCGAATGTTAAGTGGGAGTCAAACCATATGCCCAGGTATGTAAAACTAATAACAGGAGTTAGAGTGGTGTTAGCGCTGGTTCTGATCTGGAGCTCAGTCACTGGAAGCTTTAAAAAATGTCTTGGTCCCAAATACCATTGTTACAGTCTTGTCAGTGTTTAAAAACAGTTTGTTTTGGGAAATCCAGGTTTCGAGTCTCAAAAAGTCAGACTGAAGTATGTATTGAAGGTCAGAGAGGCTATGGCTGTGTGCATATAGGATTGTGTCATCTGCATACATGTGTATTGAAGCTTCCTTACAATCTGTGGGAAGATCATTGATGAACACTGAGAAGAGTAGGGGCCCCAGAACAGAGCCTTGCGGGACACCACAGGTGATATCCAGGGGGTTGGAGTTAGAGCCCGAGATGGACACGTTAGGATCTACCTGATAGGTAGGACTGAAACCAGTTTAAAGCATGCTTCCCTATTCCAGAGCTCTGGAGTTTGTTAAGCAGGATACTATGATCAACAGTATCAAAAGCCTTTGCAAAATCTAGGAATATTGCACCAGTGAGTTGTCCCCGTTCCATTCCACACTGGATTTCATTGCAAACTTTTAGCAGGGGTAGTTACCGTGGAGTGTTTGGGGCGAAAGCCAGATTGGAATTGGCTAGGGAAATTTGTCTTGGTATAGTAATCGCTTAATTGGGAGTGGACACATTTTTCCATGACTTTGGATAGGATTGGGAGAAGGGAGATTGGCCTGTAGTTTGAGACAGTGTTTTTGTCCCCACTTTTGAAGATTGGGATAAATCTGGCAGTTTTCCAGGTCTGGGGGATATGGCCTGCAGACAGGATAGAGTTGACTATGGAAGCATTTGGTTTGTCAATGGCTGGGGCACCAAGTCTTAGGAACTTAGATTGTAGTAAGTCAGGTCCACATTGGCTGCTTAGTTTTAATTTGAGGAGCGCTTGTGTAATCTCCTCTACATACATACAGGGGGCGCAATTTTTTTTCCCTGCGCCCCCCTGCCGGTGGTACCCTCACCCCCCCCCCCCACCTCGGCGTCATGATGTCACATGACATATATAAATATATATATATATATATATATATATATATAATATATATATATATATATATATATATATATATATAATATATACATACATACATACATACATACATACATACATACATACACATACATACATACATACATACACAATTGTATTAGGATAACCAATGTTTCGATCCTGCAGTGGCACCTTCTTCAGGGTGGTTTATAGTCATGGGGGACTGGGGGATAGATATATATATATATATATCATATATATATATATATATATATATATATATATATATCAGTCTTTGAGTGTATCCGTCACGAGTCGTGGAAGTAATCCGGGAGCACGGTATCAGCGACAGAGAAGGACACAGGACGCGGGACGTCTCTGTGAACCGCCTAGGACTCCTGTACACCGGAGGAACCCAGCGTGAGGCCAGTGAGGAGGAACGCAATGTGCAGGACATTTCACGGAGGGGACTAGGGGTCTCGGAAGATACGGTGTGCAGTGTTATCTGGGGAACATATCCTTTTATGTGTTTTTACAAATACATATTGTTGTACTTTTGTACATTCCTCTTTTTCCTTATCTTATATCTTCTCTGAGGGCCCAGCTGGGTTAAAGCTTCTGAATCCTGTGAGCCCAGCAGTCGGATTTCGGAGGGAGCCCAGCTGAATTCGGTAAATTGGATTTTCCTGAATACAACAAACAGCTAAGACTACCCCTGCCTGCTTGTTTTTATCTGTTATCTTGGTAGTGCGATTCCTTAGCAACATCTGACTGTGCAATATACAGAGTACACAATGGTTTGTTTTCTCTTTTTGTCTCTCCTATGCGCTTTAGGTCCAATTCCCCCCCCCCCTTTTTGGTTCTACACTTCATATTATATAGTGGGGAGAAAAAGTCTGACAATTATGGAAATTCCATAGTTTGTCCTTCTTGATTCAAAACCCGTCTTTTCTTAAATATCCAATAGGGTTTAATTTAACCAATTCCATGTCTTTTGAAACAAAATGAAGTGCAAATTAGACAAACAATGAGTAATTAAGAGTCAGGGTATGTGCAAAAGTAAGTGAAGGTTTTATCAGCTAAATTAAAGGGGATAATGAGAATCAGGTGTTTAAATAATTAGGTAGATCTTCAGGTGTGAGTTTGGGAGGCCCCACCCTATATAAAGATCAGAAACGTCTGGAGTTTGGTCTTCACCATACAGGTATGTGGAAACACGTAATGCCACAATCAAAAGAAATCTCTGAGGACCTCAGAAAGGCAGTTATTAATGCCAATCAGTCTAGAAAGGGAAACCATTTCTAAGGCTTTGGGGATCCACCAATCCACTGTCAGACAGATGGAGAAAGTTCAAGACCTCAGTCACTCTACCCAAGAGCGGTCGTCCAACCAAAATCTCTCCAAGAACAAACCGGCAATTCATCCAGGAAGTCACAAAGAACCCCAGAGTAACATCCAAGGATCTGCAGGCCACTCTCGCCTTGGCTAATGTTGAGTGTTCATGACTCCGCTACGAGAAAAAGACTGAACAAGAATGGTGGATAGCCAGGAGGAAACCACTGCTCTCTAAAAAGAACATTGCTGCCATCTGAAATTTGCCAAAGAGCACATAGATGATCCACAAAACTTCTGGAACAATGTTCTCTGGACAGACGAGTCAAAGGTAGAACTTTTTGGTCTCAATGAGAAACGTTATGTTTTAGCAAAATCCAAAACTGTGTTTGAACAGAAGAAACAAATCTCAACCGTCAAGCAGGGTGGTGGGAGTGTGATGGTTTGGGGCTGATTTGCTACCTTAGGACCTGGACAGCTTTGCCATCATTGACACAGCCATGAATTCTGCATTGTATCTGAAGATTCTAGAGGAGAATGTCAGGCCATCCGTCTGTGAGCTGAAGTGAAAGTGGGTCATGCAGCAAGACAATGATCCTAAACATACAATCAGATCTACAAGAGCGTGGCTGCAGAAGAAGGAACTCCGAGTGTTAGAATGGCCTGGTCAAAGTCCGGACCTAAACCCCATGGAAATATTGTGGCAGGACCTGAAGCGAGCGGTCCATGCCAGGAAGCCCTCAAATATCCCTGAGCTGAAGCAGTTCTGTAAGGAGGAATGGAGCTAAATTCCTCAGACCCGATGTGAGAGACTGACCGAAAGTTACAGGACACGCGCAGCTGAAGTTATTGCTGCTCAAGGGAGGGCCACCGGGTACTGAATGTAACGGGCCACCAGGTACTGAATGTAACGGGCCACCAGGTACTGAATGTAACGGGCCACCGGGTACTGAATGTAACGGGCCACAGACTTTGTCACACACGGATACTGAATGTTTCATCAATTGTGGGAAAATAAATGTTGAAAAAGTATCATGTTTTTATCATGTATCATAACATTTTAGGTTTGAAATATGTGAAAATCCTAAGTGGTTCACAAACTTTTTCTCCCAGCTCTATACACACACGCACGCACGCACGCACACACGCACGCACACACGCACGCACACACACACACACACACACACACACACATCTTAATTTATGTAGCGCCCACAATGTACTCAGTGCTTCACAAGAGAGATAATACAGTACAGGGAATTATAATACAATAAGTGCAATAAACAAAATCAGGTAATAGGAAAGGAAATCCCTGCCCTGAAGAGCTTACAATCTAAGTGGTGTGATGGGAGAGTTACAGAGACAGCAGGTGAGGGAATAAGTGCAGTGGATGGCAGTGCCTGGCCTTGATGGTGGGTACATGCAGTGCTTGGCCACGGTGGTTGGTAGGAGTACCTGTGGGTGTGGGACAGTGGCCATGAATCCAGGTTATTGGGATGCTTCATGTAAGAGGTGAGTTTAAGGTTAGTGTTAAAGGTGGGAGAGAAGGTGCTTGGTGTATATGGAGTGTGAGGGAGTCCCACGGGTAAGGGGCAGAGAGGTTTAAGGTAAGAGACAGCAGTAAAGGTGGGAGAGAAGGTGCTTGGTGTATACGGAGTGTGAGGGAGTCCCACGGGTAAGGGGCAGAGAGCTTTAAGGTGAGAGACAGCAGTAAGGTGAAAGGTGTGGAGAGGAGACAGTTATGGGCAGAGCGCAGGAGACGAGCAGGGGCAGAGCGAGAGATCACAGCTGATGAGTAGGGAGGAGCAGGTGAGGGGAGAGCCTTGAAGGCAAGGAGGAGACCAACGTGGGTGATCCGAAATGTGATGGGAAGCCAGGAGAGGGACTGTTTTAGTGAAAGTGCGAATATTCTAGCAGCAGAGTTTGGGACAGATTGCAGAGGAGAATGTTGCGGGGCCGGGAGGCCGGTGAGCTGCATGTTACAGTAATCCAGGTGGGAGAGGATACGGGCAGGCATCAGAGCTATAGCAGTAAATTCACTGAGGAAAGGGCAGATGTTGGCAATATTATAGAGGAAAAAATTACACATTTTAGCCCTGCGGTAAATGTGAATGGAGAAGGAATGGGAGATTATTTGTAATACGTATTTATGATTTTTTTGCTATTTAAAGATTTTGTCAGTATGTTTATCCTAAGTAGTTACACAGAAAAATATAAACTATTTTTCAGCACTGATATAGACACATTACTTATACCATAGACACACATATTCATGAAGAATGGGCATGCACACACTCATAACACGCATATAACATGTTATTGCACAAATACACAGCATGTGGGCCCATTACACGCACAGACACATGTAGTGTGTCACACACACACTCTACCCTCTCCCAGTGATACTCAGCACTCACTGTAGACGCGCAGCTGCGTGCGGTTCTCCCCGGATTCACCGCTCTCAGCCTCCACCCGACAGATGAATATCCGCTCATCCTGCAACCGCGTGTCGCTGATCACCAGCGTGAAATCCTCCGCCACGCTCACTCGCCCCTTCAGCTCCGACTCGCCCGCGGATATCCCTTCCGGCCCGCTGGTATATACCGTCTGACGCCCGTTCTTATCCTGCAGAGAGACGGGGGGGGGGGGGGGGGGCTGCTTAATATCTATACCCGCGGGAAACGTATAAACTCTAAAAAAAACTCGCCACGTGCCGCAAACTAACTCCGCTATCAAAACTCGCGCATTGGAACGCATATAAAGTGTGAACGAGATGGTCTCACCCCACTAACACTTTCCAGATTTGTACCGGGGTACCCCCATTGTGCCCGAGACCATGTGGAGTCCGCCGATTTGTTACATGAGCTGTGGTCCTGTCCCCAGATCGGCCCCTTTTGATCTCGCAATTCCATTGGACCCGTGGCTTTTTCTACTAGACCTTCCCTGGGGGGCCTGGCCAGGGTGGAGAATAAACGAGTTGCTCATTTTGCAACAGCGACGAGATCGCAGCACCACGGAACCCAAAGGACATTCCCACAGTCCCCAGGATTCGGGGACAGAATTTCTTACGTGTGCCAGGCGGGAAGGTTAATGACACCGGCGTAAAGTTCCTAAAAGTCTGGCCGCCGCGGCTGGCGCAGACAGACATCCCAGGGGTAGAGGTGACCCCAATTTGGCTATGATAGTATCGGACGCGTTCTCATCTGACGTTCGGGGTGTGAGCTGGACCGCAGGGAGATCAGACAGATCCGAAATCAGAGGAGAGGCGAGACCGCGCGGGGAGCAGGCGCCCTGGATACCCAAGTACCACACAGAACCAAATAAAACCCTTATACCATGACTCCGTGATAAGGGGGCGATATACAAAGATAAGGAACCCCCCTCCCCCCATTAACTTATTTTGTATTATGTTTTTTCGATATGATTTTATTTGTGATTTCTGTTGGTTGCTAAATGAAGCAACGGCTATACGCTGTATTACTACTTTGCCTTGAAAACCAATAAAAATGTAAGTAACAAAAAAATAAAAAAACTCCTGCATTTGTTTGTAACGGTGACAACTCTGTAATTACCGGCCCTGTGTCCATGTAACTTTGAAACTTTGAACATTTCTATGGTAAACTAAAACTTTGCAGGGGTTTTACAATCTTTATCAGGTGTCTGTTGCCGATCAGGCTGTTTGTCCGTCCTCAAACCCCCCCCCCCCCCCCCCCGTGTAAATTGTCCTTTTTTTTTGTTTTGTTATTAGTTTGTAAAGTAATTTTCAAACCGGCATTACAGATACACAGGAACGGCCAACCTGCTGAAATTCAGTGTCCCCGGAGAAAAGGGAAACACCTTCATTTTCCACGGCATGCAAAGAAGCACAATGCTTGCGTGAAACCCTTTGGTGCTACAGGACGGGGTTATAGGGGCGACGGAATCTGTCTCGGGTAACAATTACCGTAAAAAAGGGGTCAGCACGTTTTCATTTCCCCCTTCTAAGTGGGACTGCCCCTTTAGCCGCTGCTAACGAGAACTTTTTGTCATTATATGTAGTAATAATGTCTCACAGAGAGATACTTCTCCTTGTAACTGTTAGCATTTTTTCCCCAGGGGAGAGAAAAAGAACGGGTCGGACGCCATTTTTAAGAGACCCAGCAAAGAAATAATGTTTGCACATTCCAGATAGAGACGCAGCCCACAGGGGCGCAGTTACACATGTCACCTGCGGGTGGGGGTAGATAGCAATTCAAACCGTTTGCTAATGTGGAAATATTCTTATACTGTAGTGTAGACCTCTGTAGAGCGAGGGCGTGACGACGCTCTGTAGCGCGAGGGCGTGACGACGCTCTGTAGGGTGAGGGTGCCACTCTCTGCAGGGGGAGGGCGCGACGACGCTCTGCAGGGGGAGGCGCGACGACGCTCTGCAAGGGGAGGGCGCGACGACGCTCTGCAAGGGGAGGGCGCGACGACGCTCTGCAAGGGGAGGGCGCGACGACGCTCTGCAAGGGGAGGGCGCGACGACGCTCTGCAAGGGGAGGGCGCGACGACGCTCTGCAAGGGGAGGGCGCGACGACGCTCTGCAAGGGGAGGGCGCGACGACGCTCTGCAAGGGGGAGGGCGCGACGCTGGGTACTTACATACAGCCAGTGCAGCGAGGGGACGCTAGAAGATCCGAGGATGGTGAAGTTGCAGGGAATCTTGACTGTGTCGCCCTCTCTCACCTCCACCACCGGGGGCAGATTCACCACCACCTGCCCCCACACCCCTGCAAACAGGACACGTCAGAGCCCTTCATACACATATACAGGGCCTCCCATATATACCATATACACTGTTATCGGGAGCGGTTATATGGGGCAATAGGAGGAGTTATAGGGAGCGGTTATATGGGGTAATAAGAGGAGTTATAGGGAGCGGTTATATGGGGCAATCAGAGGAGTTATAAGGAGGGGTTATATGGGGTAATAGGAGGAGTTATAGGAAGCGGTTATATGGGGTAATAAGAGGAGTTATAGGGAGCGGTTATATGGAGTAATAGGAGTTATAAGGAGGGGTTATATGGGGTAATAGGAGGAGTTATAGGAAGCGGTTATATGGGGTAATAAGAGGAGTTATAGGGAGCGGTTCTCTCTCCCCCCAGCCCTTTATCTCTGCCCCCACCTCTCTCTCTCTATCTCTCCCCCCACCTCTCTCCCCTCTCTCCATCTCTCCATCTCTCCATCTCTCTCCCCCTCTCCCCATACATCCTGTATAATACAAACCCTGTATTCACGGGTTCCTCACCGGATTACTGCAGCTGGTGCAGAGGTTAATAACAAGAAGTGTTTCACACTCACACAACGACCCTTTCACATGGTACCTCCCCCCCCCCCCCTACACACACACTTACACTCCCCCAAACTCCTACAGTCAAGGGGTTGTGTCTCGGGAACTTATACCCACCCAATCTGGGCTCCCCCCCAAATGTTTAAGGGTTTAATAAGAGAACTGCATGTGGGGTAGCAGTGTAAGCGTGCTAGGTGTGGGGGGGGGGGGGGAGCAGTGTAAGAGCACTGGGTGGGGGGGAGCAGTGTAAGAGCGCTGGGTGTGGGGGGGGGGGGAGCAGTGTAAGCGAGCTAGGTGTGGGGGAGCAGTGTAAGAGCACTGGGTGGGGGGGGAGCAGTGTAAGAGCACTGGGTGTGGGTGGGGGGGGGAGCAGTGAAAGAGCGCTGGGTGTGGGTGGGGGGGGGAGCAGTGTAAGAGCGCTGGGTGTGGGGGGGGAGCAGTGTAAGAACGCTGGGTGTGGGGGGGCGGGGTTAGCAGTGTAAGAGCGCTGGGTGTGGGGGTTAGCAGTGTATGAGTGCTGGGTGTGGGGGGAGCAGTGTAAGAGCGCTGGGTGTGGGGGGGGGAGCAGTGTAAGAGCGCTGGGTGTGGGGGGGGGGCAGTGTAATAGCGCTGGGTGTGGGTGGGGGGGGAGCAGTGTAATAGCGCTGCGTGTGGGGGGGGGAGCAGTGTAAGAGCGCTGGGTGTGGGGGGGGGGAGCAGTGTAAGAGCGCTGGTTGTGGAGGGGGGGGGGAGCAGTGTAAGAGCGCTGGGTGTGGGTGGGGGGGGGAGCAGTGTAAGAGCGCTGGGTGTGGGGGGGAGCAGTGTAAGAGCGCTGGGTGTGGGGGGGGAGCAGTGTAAGAGCGCTGGGTGTGGGGGGGAAGCAGTGTAAGAGCGCTGGGTGTGGGGGGGGGAGTAGTGTAAGAGCGCTGGGTGTGGGTGGGGGGGAGCAGTGTAAGAGCGCTGGGTGTGGGGGGGAGCAGTGTAAGAGCGCTGGTTGTGGGAGGGGAGCAGTGTAAGAGCGCTGGGTGTGGGTGGGGGAGCAGTGTAAGAGCGCTGGGTGTGGGGGGGGGGAGCAGTGTAAGAGCGCTGGGTGTGGGGGGGAGCAGTGTAAGAGCGCTGGGTGTGGGGGGGGGGGGAGCAGTGTAAGGGCGCTGGGTGTGGGGGGAGCAGTGTAAGAGCGCTGGGTGTGGGGGGGGGAGCAGTGTAAGAGCGCTGGGTGTGGCGGGGGAGCAGTGTAAGAGCGCTGGGTGTGGGGGGGGGAGCAGTGTAAGAGCGCTGGGTGGGGGGGGGAGCAGTTTAAGAGCGCTGGGTGTGGGGGGGGAGCAGTGTAAGAGCGCTGGGTGTGGGGGGGGAGCAGTGTAAGAGCGCTGGGTGTGGGGTGGGAGCAGTGTAAGAGCGCTGGGTGTGGGGGGAGCAGTGTAAGAGCGCTGGGTGTGGGGGGGAGCAGTGTAAGAGCGCTGGGTGTGGGGGGGAGCAGTGTAAGAGCGCTGGATGTGGGGGGGGGGGAGCAGTGTAAGAGCGCTGGATGTGGGGGGGGGAGCAGTGTAAGAGCGCTGGGTGTGGGGTGGGGAGCAGTGTAAGAGCGCTGGGTGTGGGGGGAGCAGTGTAAGAGCGCTGGGTGTGGGGGGAGCAGTGTAAGAGCTCTGGGTGTGGGGGGAGCAGTGTAAGAGCGCTGGGTGTGGGGGGGGGAGCAGTGTAAGAGCGCTGGGTGTGGGGGGGAGCAGTGTAAGAGCGCTGGGTGTGGGGGGGGAGCAGTGTAAGAGCGCTGGGTGTGGAGGGGAGCAGTGTAAGAGCGCTGGGTGTGGGGGTTAGTAGTGTAAGAGCGCTGGGTGTGGGGGGGAGCAGTGTAAGAGCGCTGGGTGTGGGGGGAGCAGTGTAAGAGCGCTGGGTGTGGGGGGGGAGCAGTGTAAGAGCGCTGGGTGTGGGGGGGGAGCAGTGTAAGAGCGCTGGGTGTGGGGGGGAGCAGTGTAAGAGCGCTGGGTGTGGGGTGGGAGCAGTGTAAGAGCGCTGGGTGTGGGGGGAGCAGTGTAAGAGCGCTGGATGTGGGGGGAGCAGTGTAAGAGCGCTGGGTGTGGGGTGGGAGCAGTGTAAGAGCGCTGGGTGTGGGGTGGGAGCAGTGTAAGAGCGCTGGGTGTGGGGGGAGCAGTGTAAGAGCGCTGGGTGTGGGGGGGGGGAGCAGTGTAAGAGCGCTGGGTGTGGGGGGGGGAGCAGTGTAAGAGCGCTGGGTGGGGGGGGAGCAGTTTAGGAGCGCTGGGTGTGGGGGGGGGAGCAGTGTAAGAGCGCTGGGTGTGGGGGGGGGAGCAGTGTAAGAGCGCTGGGTGTGGGGGGGAGCAGTGTAAGAGCGCTGGGTGTGGGTGGGGGGGGGAGCAGTGTAAGAGCGCTGGGTGTGGGGGGGAGCAGTGTAAGAGCGCTGGGTGTGGGGGGGAGCAGTGTAAGAGCGCTGGGTGTGGGGGGGTAGCAGTGTAAGAGCGCTGGGTGTGGGGGGGGGGAGTAGTGTAAGAGCGCTGGGTGTGGGTGGGGGGGAGCAGTGTAAGAGCGCTGGGTGTGGGGGGGAGCAGTGTAAGAGCGCTGGTTGTGGGGGGGGAGCAGTGTAAGAGCGCTGGGTGTGGGTGGGGGAGCAGTGTAAGAGCGCTGGGTGTGGGGGGGGGAGCAGTGTAAGAGCGCTGGGTGTGGGGGGGAGCAGTGTAAGAGCGCTGGGTGTGGGGGGGGGGGAGCAGTGTAAGGGCGCTGGGTGTGGGGGGAGCAGTGTAAGAGCGCTGGGTGTGGGGGGGGGAGCAGTGTAAGAGCGCTGGTGTGGCGGGGGGAGCAGTGTAAGAGCGCTGGGTGTGGGGGGGGGAGCAGTGTAAGAGCGCTGGGTGGGGGGGGAGCAGTTTAAGAGCGCTGGGTGTGGGGGGGGAGCAGTGTAAGAGCGCTGGGTGTGGGGGGGGAGCAGTGTAAGAGCGCTCGGTGTGGGGTGGGAGCAGTGTAAGAGCGCTGGTGTGGGGGGAGCAGTGTAAGAGCGCTGGGTGTGGGGGGAGCAGTGTAAGAGCGCTGGGTGTGGGGGGAGCAGTGTAAGAGCGCTGGGTGTGGGGGGAGCAGTGTAAGAGCGCTGGGTGTGGGGGGAGCAGTGTAAGAGCGCTGGGTGTGGGGGGGAGCAGTGTAAGAGCGCTGGGTGTGGGGGGGAGCAGTGTAAGAGCGCTGGATGTTGGGGGGGGGAGCAGTGTAAGAGCGCTGGATGTGGGGGGGGGAGCAGTGTAAGAGCGCTGGGTGTGGGGTGGGAGCAGTGTAAGAGCGCTGGGTGTGGGGGAGCAGTGTAAGCGCGCTGGGTGTGGGGGGAGCAGTGTAAGAGCTCTGGGTGTGGGGGAGCAGTGTAAGAGCGCTGGGTGTGGGGGGGAGCAGTGTAAGAGCGCTGGGTGTGGGGGGGAGCAGTGTAAGAGCGCTGGGTGTGGGGGGGGAGCAGTGTAAGAGCGCTGGGTGTGGAGGGGAGCAGTGTAAGAGCGCTGGGTGTGGGGGTTAGTAGTGTAAGAGCGCTGGGTGTGGGGGGGAGCAGTGTAAGAGCGCTGGGTGTGGGGGGAGCAGTGTAAGAGCGCTGGGTGTGGGGGGGAGCAGTGTAAGAGCGCTGGGTGTGGGGGGGAGCAGTGTAAGAGCGCTGGGTGTGGGGGGGAGCAGTGTAAGAGCGCTGGGTGTGGGGTGGGAGCAGTGTAAGAGCGCTGGGTGTGGGGGAGCAGTGTAAGAGCGCTGGATGTGGGGGGAGCAGTGTAAGAGCGCTGGGTGTGGGGTGGGAGCAGTGTAAGAGCGCTGGGTGTGGGGTGGGAGCAGTGTAAGAGCGCTGGGTGTGGGGGGAGCAGTGTAAGAGCGCTGGGTGTGGGGGGGGGGAGCAGTGTAAGAGCGCTGGGTGTGGGGGGGGGAGCAGTGTAAGAGCGCTGGGTGGGGGGGGAGCAGTTTAGGAGCGCTGGGTGTGGGGGGGAGCAGTGTAAGAGCGCTGGGTGTGGGGGGGGAGCAGTGTAAGAGCGCTGGGTGTGGGGGGGAGCAGTGTAAGAGCGCTGGGTGTGGGGGGGGGAGCAGTGTAAGAGCGCTAGGTGTGGGGGGGAGCAGTGTAAGAGCGCTGGGTGTGGGGTGGGAGCAGTGTAAGAGCGCTGGGTGTGGGGTGGGAGCAGTGTAAGAGCGCTGGGTGTGGGGTGGGAGCAGTGTAAGAGCGCTGGGTGTGGGGGGAGCAGTGTAAGAGCGCTGGGTGTGGTGGGAGCAGTGTAAGAGCGCTGGGTGTGGGGGGAGCAGTGTAAGAGCGCTGGGTGTGGGGGGGAGCAGTGTAAGAGCGCTGGGTGTGGGGGGAGCAGTGTAAGAGCGCTGGGTGTGGGGGGGAGCAGTGTAAGAGCGCTGGGTGTGGGGGGGAGCAGTGTAAGAGCGCTGGGTGTGGGGGGGAGCAGTGTAAGAGCGCTGGATGTGGGGGGGGAGCAGTGTAAGAGCGCTGGGTGTGGGGTGGGAGCAGTGTAAGAGCGCTGGGTGTGGGGGGAGCAGTGTAAGAGCGCTGGGTGTGGGGGGAGCAGTGTAAGAGCGCTGGTGTGGGGGGAGCAGTGTAAGAGCGCTGGGTGTGGGGGGGAGCAGTGTAAGAGCGCTGGGTGTGGGGGGGAGCAGTGTAAGAGCGCTGGGTGTGGAGGGGAGCAGTGTAAGAGCGCTGGGTGTGGGGGTTAGCAGTGTAAGAGCGCTGGGTGTGGGGGGGAGCAGTGTAAGAGTGCTGGGTGTGGGGGGAGCAGTGTAAGAGCGCTGGTGTGGGGGGGGAGCAGTGTAAGAGCGCTGGGTGTGGGGGGGAGCAGTGTAAGAGCGCTGGATGTGGGGGGGGGAGCAGTGTAAGAGCGCTGGGTGTGGGGTGGAGCAGTGTAAGAGCGCTGGGTGTGGGGGAGCAGTGTAAGAGCGCTGGGTGTGGGGGGAGCAGTGTAAGAGCGCTGGGTGTGGGGGGAGCAGTGTAAGAGCGCTGGGTGTGGGGGGGAGCAGTGTAAGAGCGCTGGGTGTGGGGGGGAGCAGTGTAAGAGCGCTGGGTGTGGAGGGGAGCAGTGTAAGAGCGCTGGGTGTGGAGGGGAGCAGTGTAAGAGCGCTGGGTGTGGGGGTTAGCAGTGTAAGAGCGCTGGGTGTGGGGGGGAGCAGTGTAAGAGCGCTGGGTGTGGGGGGGAGCAGTGTAAGAGCGCTGGGTGTGGGGGGGAGCAGTGTAAGAGCGCTGGGTGTGGGGGGGAGCAGTGTAAGAGCGCTGGATGTGGGGGGGGGAGCAGTTTGAGGTATTCCAGGGCAGTTTAGTAATCACCAGATCTGCAGACAGTGAGCTGAAGGTTTACATGATAATTTCAAACACAGACTAAAAAAAGACATGAGAGAGAAGATATGAGGAAAGATAAAGAGAAATGTGAGGGGAGAGAGGGAGTGAGGGGGAGGGGAGAAAGGGAGGGGGAGGGGAGGGGAGAAAGGGAGGGGGAGAGAGAGAAAGGGAGGGGGAGAGAGAGAGAGAAAGGGAGGGGGAGAGAGAGAGAGAGAGAGAAAGGGAGGGGGAGAGAGAGAGAGAGAGAGAGAGAGAGAAAGGGAGGGGGAGAGAGAGAGAGAAAGGGAGGGGAAGAGAGAGAGAGAGGGAGGGGGAGAGAGAGAGAAAGGGAGGGGAGAGAGAGAGAGAGAAAGGAAGGGGGAGAGAGAGAGAAAGGGAGGGGGAGAGAGAGAGAAAGGGAGGGGGAGAGAGAGGGGGAGTGAGAGAGACAGGAACACAGTGATGTGACAGGGAGGGAGAGTCACAGCTTCTCTGACTAAATGTAGGGCCTATTCTAGAAGCCTCGATGACTTTGCAGCGACATCGCACGGTTTGGCCTGTTCCTGCCGCACGGTTTGGCCTGCTCCCGCCGCACGGTTTGGGCCTGTTCCCGCCGCACGGTTTGGCCTGTTCCCGCCGCACGGTTTGGCCTGTTCCCGCCGCACGGTTTGGCCTGTTCCCGACGCACGGTTTGGCCTGTTCCCGCCGTACGGTTTGCCCTGTTCCCGCCGCACGGTTTGGCCTGTTCCCGCCGTACGGTTTGCCCTGTTCCCGCCGTACGGTTTGGCCTGTTCCCGCCGCACGGTTTGGCCTGTTCCCGACGCACCGGTTTGGCCTGTTCCCGCCGCACGGTTTGGCCTGTTCCCGCCGCACGGTTTGGCCTGTTCCCGCCGCACGGTTTGGCCTGTTCCCGACGCACGGTTTGGCCTGTTCCCGACGCACGGTTTGGCCTGTTCCCGACGCACGGTTTGGCCTGTACCCGACGCACGGTTTGGCCTGTTCCCGACGCACGGTTTGGCCTGTTCCCGCCGCACGGTTTGGCCTGCTCCCGCCGCACGGTTTGGCCTGTTCCCGCCGCACGGTTTGGCCTGTTCCCCGCCGCACGGTTTGGCCTGTTCCCGACGCACGGTTTGGCCTGTGCCCGACGCACGGTTTGGCCTGTTCCCGACGCACGGTTTGGCCTGTTCCCGCCGCACGGTTTG